>NW_008794709.1:3866287-3870338 GCF_000699145.1 Aptenodytes forsteri
CCTATCCTGTTCTTCTCTATTCTTTTCCATGCTATTCTATGCTATTCTATGCTATTCTATTCTATTCTATCCTATTTCCTGCGCTCACCATGAGTCGAATAACGATGAGACTGTTATTTGCCTGTAATGCCAGGGGGTTTTCAGCTCCAAAAACACTTTCAAGGACACAAATCAGAAAGGTTACAAGTGAAACAGGATGTGATGTTTAGATTTTATGTCATTTTATATTATTTTTCTGAATCTGTTTCAGAAAAACAATGCTCACAAGCATTAACACAACGCGCATGTGTAGCAAGGAGCAGGCTGATGCATTCTTCTCTGGAGCTTGACAAAACACCCCTTGCAGTCTGGCAAAGGAAATTCGCAGAGCCACAGAAAGTAGCAGCAGGAATGCACGCCAAGCAGTCCCTGTTTCCTGAAGACTGAGAACTTGCAGAATGAGGATCAGGACCAGCCACACACAAAAGAAGAAGAAGAAGAAGAGGAAGAAGAAGAGGAAGAAGAGGAAGAAGTGGTGTGTGGTACCGTGGGGTATTTTCCAAAGTAGGACATGTATCGATGACAAGCATCCTTTTTGCCTTCCAGAACTTGCTCCGCTCTGCTTCTTGGCCAGTGATGCATGAAAAGCACTCTCGTGCCTGCCCCGCGCTTGTATTGCATGCAGGGAGAGCTGAAAAGTGGCAGAACCTCGCCAAAATGGCCCAGAGGAGCCCTGACAAGGGGCTGTGCTCCGTGCTGCAGAGGAAGGCAAAAAACCCCTGGGGAGACTTGCTAGCCCACCTTGGGGGAAAAAAAGCCTTCCTCCCCCCAGGCGCAGGGCACAGGAGGCCATCTTCGTGGTGCATGAGCAGCAGGCAGTAACCTAGCCAAAATGGACCAGAGGAGCCCTGCCCTGACAAGTGGTCATGCTCAATGCTGCAGAGGAAGGCAAAAAACCCCCGGGGACCAGTGCCAATCTGCCCCGGGGGAAAATTCCTTCCTGACCCCAGAGCTGGCGATCGGCTGTTCCCTGAGCATGTGAGCAAGACCTGCCTCCTCGTCCCACAGGCTGCTCATGCCTCCCAGGAGATGCCCCACCCCTATTCTCCCTCAAACCGGAGCCATCTCCGGGGCTTCCCAGGCTGGCCAAATGCCCCCGGCCTGATCAACCTTGGGGGCAAGAATCCTTCCCGCGCCTGGCAGGACACCAGTGGCTGCTTCAAAGCACTGGGACCCCTGGAAACATCTGTGCATCCCATTTCTCACAGCTGCTGCCCCTGGCTCCTCAGAGGATGAGGACAGCGAGCTTTGTGGTACTCCTCAAGGCGGCGTTCCCTTGCTCTTGCCACTGCTCTCCAGCTGAAAAGGCCTGATAGCCTCGGGCACCTCCACCTGTTGCTGGTTCTTCTCCTCTCCAGCAGCCTCGTCCAGCCTCCGCTCTTCCTCCCTCAGCCCCCTCCCAGGAATTCTGCCGGCTCCTCAAGGACTTCCTCTCGGACGTCTGCGGGCTGCCCCTGGGACAGCTCTGTCCCAACGGGAGGATGCCCCTTTCTCCTGCCCTGGGGCATTGTGACTGCTACGTTGCCGGGTGGTGGCACTGTGCCATGGGGGTAACCAGGTCCCCCATGTGCAGCCCCACCTGCCGCAGCCCCGCCCGCCGCCCCTCTGCCCAGCATCCTTCAGAGGAAGGCCTTTGGGGTGCTGGCCCCGAGGCAGTCCCTGTGCTCAGGAGGCCCAGGGGGCTGTCCCTGCCCTTGGTGGCCATACACTGGGCATAGCTGCTGGGCATCCCTGTTGATTCATCTGTACGTTCTGACTATGTAAATAAGGGCATTTATACTATAGGCATTCATTTGGTTCTGGGGATGCTAGAGGTGAAAGACAGGGTTTGCTTCCTTCTGCATGAACTCTGCAGAGACGTAGAGAACATGCATGATTTCCTCACCATTCCTTAGCAATGCACCAAGGGATGTTTGCTACTATGCTGTTGATGGTGAGGTCTTCCTCTTGGAAAGAAGTACTGAATTGGTTTGTGATCTTGACCATCTTTTTCCTTGTACTTCAGTAGCTCTTTTCCTTCTTTGGCTTTTATCCTTGCTACTTTTCTGGAAAGTGATGGCAGCCCTCTCAGCCTTTGTCTTGCTCCTTCTAGTCGTTGTCTTCTTCCGTAGGCCCTCCATGCCCCTAATCAACTGCTTAGTCTTTGTCTGCCTTCACCCCAGATGGAACTTCTCTTTCTTGAACCTGAGGAATGAGAACTGTCCATAGTGGTACAGGTGAGTTCTCACCAGGGCTTTGCGCAATGCTTGCCTTTCCTACGGAAATATCCTGCCTGACACACAAGGCGGCATTTGCCTGTATCACACTGGTGGCTCATAGTCACCCTGTGACCTACTCGTGCCTCCGGGAACATCTGCCTACTCCCATGTTTCCAGACTGGAACAGAAAGTCATGGTGCTCCACCTGACATTGGGTTACCTCTTTCTACAGTGCAGTTCTTCACGCATGGTTTCTTGATGTGGGGGCTACCTCTTCTGTCAGAGCTTCAGCTGGCAGGGAGTATGGGGGCCATAGAAATAGATCATGAGATAGAGCTTTTTCTGGTTCATGGATGCCATGAAATCCAGAATATGATGTAGACAATGACTGTATCTTTTGGAGAAGGAAGCCTACATATCTTGAACAATGTTTTTCTGCAATCTTAATTCAAAAGATCTGACCATGAACTTCACCCTTTCATACATCTGATGACATCAAAGCCTGAAGGGTGCAGCCTGAGAGATGTGTTAATGAGGCTTTCACTCCTCAGTAGCCTGCTGGAGTCCAGCTCGATGCAGTCACGACCAGCAGATCCAGCCCTCCACCAGCTGGGTGAGCAACGGACGCACTGTGTGTGGGGGCTCTCAACAGGAAGCTGGTGGTGTCAGCCTAGTCACTTTAGAAACGGGTATCTCCTCCTAGGAAAGGAAATAACCACAGAGCTTCCATTTTGGAAATTTCATTGGAGAAAGTGCCAAATCAGCCCAGACATTGAAAAAGCTCCAAGAGACAAAACACTGGTGGGTCAGTGCGATGGAGTTCATGGCACTGCTGTCTGGGGATAAGTTTTACTCTCCAGGAGTGTGAAGACAGGTCGCTGAGTTTTTAAATGAATTCTGCAGGTATTTAGGGAAGAGGAAGGTTGTTGCTCATCATGCTGACATGGGTAAGGAGTTGGCTGGCCAGGTGGCCATCCGACACTAAAAGGCAACTGCCTCTCTTCAAGAGTCCCTACACGCCTGGAAGATAGCTGCCAAGAAGGACTGAGGATTTTGCTTTTTATACGCCTACTTGAAACCACCTGAGAACGTTGGTGTGATGAAATTACCGATGATGTTACTCAGATACAAAGGAACTTCATTGTTTGGTTTTTAAATTGATAAAAGAAACTACGAAAAACCATCTTCTAGCACACACATGGTAATTAGTTTGCAAAATTGGTGCAATGAGTGCAGAAAGCTGCCAGCATATGTTTGTTCGGTTAAAGAATCTCAACATTTTGATGCAAGCTCAGTGTGAGGAAACAACAGGCCCTTGCATGTATCCAAACATGGATCTGGTGGATCAGCAGGCAGAGCGAGGCTAGAGACGAATTCCATCACCAGGAGTGCCCCCTGTCCAGAGGGCTTTTAGGAAAAAGACAGTCTTCAAGTAGCAAGGATTTCAAACGACATGGGATTTATAAGCTAAAACCTAGGTTTTGAGTTATGCTTTGAGTTACAAACTAGTAGCCAGTGCATTTTCAGACCATGCTTTCCTCTTCCCACAAGGCAAATGCATGCTGAAGTAGTACATCCTGAAATAAGTCACTATAGCTGTACTAATTGCATTCCCGTGCAATTCCAAAATACTGTGGGGGAACATAGTACGGGAACGCAATCCCATCAAGTGGGGATTCACAATTTCAAAAGGATGTGAAGGTCCTTGAATGCGTCCAGAGGAGGGCACCAAAGCTGGGGAAGGGGCTGGAAGGCATGTCCTATGAGGAGTGGCTGAGGACACTAGATTTGTCTAGTTTGGAGAGAAGGAGGCT
>NW_008794710.1:0-895 GCF_000699145.1 Aptenodytes forsteri
GAGACAACCATTTGCTAGAAAATTATTTTTGGTTGTAATTGTAGAGTGGGATTTTCTAAAGCTCTCCTTGGGTGCCTAACTTTGCTCCCACTGGCTGGGAAGAGAAGTTTACTGTGGTCTCCAGCAGGAGCAGAACTAGGCGAGCAAGAAGGTCTTTGAAAAGCCAACCTCACAATTACATATTTTGTAAGGAACTCGAGAAACAGTCAGCTGCCCCAGTTGTAGCATATATAGTTAAGCAGCATTCAGAGTTCTTTATCTCCCAGTAACTAGTCACCATCACTGATCATATAGATTCTTATACAGAGTCTTTGCTGGTACCATTTGTAGGTGACAAAAAAACCCGATAGAGAGTATTAGGTAGGTAGGGCAGGGTATAGTTAGCAAATAAATTTGCTCAAATGTAAAATGGATAATGCCACAGAACTGTAAGGGAAAAAAAGCCACAGAAATGCTCTAAGGGCTAAAAAGTCAGCTTTACCATGTAAGGCCTCCAGAGCTCAATATGTTCAGCAAGAACAAACTGTTGGTAGTTAGGGAAAAGATGTAATGGAAGAGAAATGCTCAGTTTCGATGATGTATATATGTTAGGATATGATAGCTGAAAGCAGAAGTAAAAAGACATGATGTTGTGGCAGTGAAAATAAACCATTTTTTAAGTTCATGGTTTCATCTTGTCCATGTTCACGTGTTGTGGTTTAACCTCAGTTGGCAACTGAGCACCACGCAGCCGCTCGCTCACCAGCCCCCCGCCTCGTAGGATGGGGGAGAGAATTGGAAGAGTAGAAGTAAGAGAAACTCGTGGGTTGAGATAAAAACAGTTTAATAATTGAAATAAAACAATAATAATAATGTAATAATAATAATAATAATATACAAAGCAAGTGATGCACAG
>NW_008794710.1:1106-42249 GCF_000699145.1 Aptenodytes forsteri
CCCCCCCGGCCAGCTTTCCCCAGTTTATGTACTGAGCATGACGTCCCATGGTATGGAATGTCCCTTTGGCCAGTTTGGCTGTGCCCCCTCCCAGCTTCTTGTGCACCTCCAGCCTTCTCAGTCGGTAGAGCATGGGAAACTAAAAAGTCCTTGGCTAGTGTAAGCACTACTTAGCAACAACTAAAACATCGGTGTGTTATCAACTTTGTTCTCATCCTAAATCCAAAACACAGCACTGTACCAGCTACTAGGAAGGAAATTAACTCTTATCCCTGCCAAACCAGGACAACATGAGATTTAGGATTGGGAAGGAATCTTACCCCAGACCACACTGACAGAGAACTATTCAGCCAAGGTGGGCAGTGCAGACCTGGAGCAAGTACCACCTTCTGCCACTGCTGAGACTTCAGGCACCGGCCACGCCTAAGCCTCCCCCATTTGCTTGTAGCATGCAGTGCTTTGGGGCAGAACCGGTTTGAGCAAATCTCTTGGGCTCAGTACAACACTACTCAACACAATTTAATAGCCAGTCTGAACTTTGCATGATTTCGCTCTCCCCTTTCTGGTCTCAGACACTGTGAAATAAGGATGAGCCTATGGTCAGTCCCCGTGCAGTATGCAGCCCTGTGCTTATAGCATCAGTGCTCTGGTTTTTCTCCTTACACATCTATCCTTGCTTTTTTCCACCTCCTTTCAATTGCAATTTTACTCATTTCTAAATACAAAGATGAATTTTTTGCCTATGGCTTCCTGCCAAGTGCTCTTTCTTTCATGTTCTTGAGCCCTGGCTTTACTAGCTTTGTCTATCAGCATGCCCCGAAGATGCTCTCACCAATGCAGCTGACAGGCTGTTCCTAACATTTCCTAGAGTACCATCAGCAATGAATTGTCTTGCTTCTTACTCTGAAAGAATTTTAAGTTTCTCCTCTCTCCTTTAACCTGTCAGTGTGAAGCATTCCCTCCCTGGCATTAGGCATTCTGCTGATTGATCTAGTGCAATAAGAAGAATTCCAAAGAAATGTCTGGAAACTGAGTTACTTAAAAGTTCGGTAATTTTAGAATATGAAAATTCACCTACAGTAATTCTTTAAAATTTTCTCTAAAGGTGTTTGTTAATGCCATCTGCAGCTGCTGCTTTTATTAAGATTATAATTAATACGTTTGTATTTTGGTGCAGATTTGTATAGTGCTCCAGATGCAATTAGGGTTCCCCTCTGCCAGGCATTCAGTCAAAATTTGACATCGGGGACCACTTACAGGTGGTCTAGGAAAGGGATATAGTGGGTTACCTGCCACAGAACATGGACAGCAAGGGTGGTACACTGCCTGCTTTGCTGTGCCCCCATTTGCTCTTGTTGCCTCAGCAAAAGGATATTTTTTTTTTTTCCCCCACATGGAAACTTCAGTAGGTTGGCTGGTATTCTGCCTACCATTTTTAATCCAAGAGGAAATGCCCACCAAATATCCCACCATGCAACCTGCCGTGACACAGGCCTCTTCCTGACATCTGACACCAATAAATCCTAGCGCTTTTATTTACATTAGGCTTTTTCCTTGCTTCCTAATTCTTCATTTCTGCACACTGGCTTTTATCTAGCATGACAAGAATTTCTATAACCATTCAGATAAACACTCACAATTCTCTTAAAATGTACTCTCCCTCTATGTTGGATATGCCATTATGTAGCACATCTGAGCCAGTTTAATCCAGCCTTTTTTTCTTTTATCAGATACCTGAATACATCTGGAAAAAGAACCTTAAGATAAAGACATTAGAATATCGGTATACACCTGTCTTCTCTTCCTATAAAATGAGCTGGTGTGCATCCATGCATACAGCAAAGACCCTGTCCTGGTCCCTCTCTCTAGTTTTTATCAGATCTTTAGATATAGATCCCTTTCAATTTCTTTCATAACCAGTCAGTACCAATTTGTGGTACCTGTCTTCTTCTTAAAGCCTTTACTCCTTCTCCCCTCCAGGAGCTCAGGTGGTTCAACACGTGCATCACGGGACAGACACGTGGCAGATCCATGGGGTGCTGCTCCCACAGATCCAGAGGGGCATCAGCAATGGGCTCGATCACCTCACAGAAAACAGCACCGAAGGAATTAGCCTTTTGGCTCTCAGGAGGAATAACAGATCTGTGTTTTTGTCGTCAGCTCTACCAGTAGTCAGGCTTTTCCATGGGAACTGCTGATCCAATTACCAAACTGAATTAACCAAATCTCAGTCATATGTGTATTTGTTGAAGAGAGAAAAAATTAATGTTTTTCAAGCTACAAAATTCATTCTTTCATATCGCTGTTGTGGTAGAAATTCGTATCTTTGCCTGATTTATTACTGAGTAACCTCTTGAATGTCCAAGGATGTCACTCACTCACCTCCCACTATAAGCCTTGAAGCCTTCTGAAATCCCTGTTGATCCAGCACTCACTCCCCTGAATTCGTAAGTCAACCGCAGCAGCGGAAACTACAGCTTGCAGGCCTTACTGCGGAAACCCATCTGTCAAAAGCCTGGTAGCACACACAACTATTTTCTCAAAGAATTGTTAATTTGCCTCCCTGCCATCTGTGACACTTTAAAGAGTTAAAAGCCAACGTTGCTCATCTCAATACCCAAATCTCTATTGCTGCTGCTCCTCACAAAGGTTCACTGCGTAGATCTGCACGTTCTGCAGATCTGGATTTCCCTGAATAACATGGGTTTTGGTATTTACATTTTTATTGGCAATACTTTAACACAGCAGTTCTGCTCACCCCAGAAGACTTCAAAGTCACGTACAGTGCCAATGAAAAGCTCCAGCTTCTGCAACAGAGTGACAGCTGACAGCTAAAGAACATGCCTAACAATTACAGACTGCAGCAGATTACAATCTTAATGACAGAAAAAAAAATCCACCTTTACGAAAAGAGCCATGGAATCTAAAGATCCTCATCAAGCAGGTAGCACTGATATTTCACCTTCAGTGGAAAATACCTATATGTTAAATTGAACAACTGACAATTAACTTGCTTCAGAAAGGAGATGATAATCACACCTGCTGCCAAATCTGATGTGTACCACACTGTAGTAGTCCACTGATTATGTATTTCAGAAAGCATGTATTGGTATGCAACTGAGGAAGACAATCAAGTTCTACAAATATATCACAGTATTTTTCAGTACATCTTAAGTGTTATATGTTAATAGTATTAACATTTATGAAGAATCTCCTTTCTTCATTAATCACGTTGAGATTTTCATTAAAGGTTAATTCTAAAGGAAGTTAATTACTTCAATCATACCTTATTGACCATAATTTCTTATTAGAACTGCCACCTTTCTCAGGCAACGTACCGCTATGCTCTATTAAAATAATGCCCACTGCAAATTCTTACCTAGCTCAAAATGACCTGCAAGCAGTCTGGATCTACAAATACAGAGCTACCTTTATCAAGAGACCACCTGCCTATTCATTTTTAACATCTCTATTTGATTAACATTAGACACAAAACTGTTACTGTCCTCTATTTGCCATGTCTGCAGGAAAACCTGCTTAATATTAATATCACCGTGGTCTTGAAAAAGCGACAAATTGTACTTCAATAGAGCCCTTCTGAGGGGAGCATGCAGCAAACACTTTTATGCCCTTGTAATCAAGAGGAAATGGCCATGGACAACGAAGACTATTTAAAATGGTGTCACGTCATCTTGCTGCGTATTTTCTATTAAGTTTTAAAAAAAAAAACCCAACCAAATTACTGTTAGTAGGAGTGAAAAGTCACTACAGTAGAGACGAAGCTCAAGTCTAATCTGCCGTATGTGTACACAATTGATTTTTCCCCCCCCCCAGGTAATTTATTCCTGAAGGTTAACAGTGCACACACAATTGAGAAAGAACATAGCTTTTCCAAAGACAAAAGACCTGGATTGTAGGGAGATGAGCTATTAACAAACTAAAAGTTAGAATAGATATCCCCAGTTCACTTTGTTCATCTCCAGGCATGCTATGATCTTACCAAATAAAGGGACCCTTCTAGTTTTACTATCTTTTCCGTGCTGCCGCACCCTCATTACACCAATTTGCAATCTGCATCACAGTTCCCCAGGTTCAGAAGTCATATTTTTCTGCTTTGAGAGGTGTTCAACATGCTTCTTGGTGCAAGGAGAAGTACCAACAGCAACAGACACCCAAACACCCACCTAACATATTATTAAGAATAATAATGGCAATTTATACCAGAAGACATGAACAACTGAGAAACCAATAGCATCAATCTACTGTTTCAAGCCAGTTTATGATGCACAGTAGAAACGCATACAGAAATCAGGAATTCCTCATTAATAGTTTTCATTTGTCAGACATGGAATAAACTCTGCAAGCAAAATTCTCCTTTGGTAGTATTGATTTAGAAATGCAAACTTAACACAGGATTAGATGCTCAAGGTTTTAACAGTGAACACACACAAAGAAGTAGTCAATAATGACAATGAAAGGCCAATTTCTAAATCTTCTTACTGGTTATTTCTAAAGACCTGCCTCTCAGTGAAGATATCCTCAGTCTCTAGACAAAGCTGGTCACCCCTGCACTTCAATGATATATTGGTCACCACCATATTCAATTATATATTTCAACTATCATTCCAATTCTATGATGTGTCATGTTGAGATGCCATTGGCTTTTCATTAATTTTGACAACTAAAATGTACTAAACACCTAACTTTTTGGATTGCTACGGTTGAAGGAAGCAAGTCCCTCATTAATATCAACATTCGTATCACTTCTGGATCTGGCCTACTGTGTACAAGATTACAGAACTACAGTAGCAATAATTTTATTCTTTCCTTTTTACAAGTCACTGAATCAAAGAATGATGGGGAAAATGCCATCCTTTAAAAAAAAAAACAAAACAAAACATGTAGAGTTGAAGAATTTCTCCTTTTCCTAAATCATTAGGAACTAGAAGCGCAGTTTAACAAGCAACTTTTCCTTCTTCCCATTCATCTTTTCTTTAATATTTTGCAAGCTACTTCTCCGTACGACACACTTGATCAGGCAGGACCACCGAGTCCTTGCTGCAATTACAAATAAAGGACAGAGGAGTATCAATAACAGTGTTTAAAAACTGCAAAGCTAAATGAGCCAGAAACACTGGACTGTTATATACCAACCCTCAAGTTCAATTTGAGGATAAACACAGCACACAGATTTTAATACAATAAATGGTCTAGCAGGAAATAAGGTGAGCAACACTCATTACTGTGAATATAAAACCAAATACAGGAGCAAGCTGGAAACACTGGACACATACTGCTGGTGCAGACAGCACAGCCCAGCGGACAAGACATCAAACAAGCACCAGGAGACCAGAGTTATAATTTCTATCTCCACAACCCACCTCCTGTCTAACTTCAGGGAGATCACTTCAGTCTCAGCTTCAAAAGTAAACTCTGTAACATTAGAGAGGGGAGCAAAAAATATGTCTAAAATGGTTTGATTACTGTTTAATAGAAAGGTTTGGGGTTTTGTTTTAAATGAAGGGACAGTTGAACCTGTGAGTCAATGTCTGAAGTCAGTGAACGCATGGGAGGGTGACAAACCTGAACCACTTTGAGTAGTGCTTGCCTTACACTTAATGCAGGGAAGGTAAGAGCCACCAAGGTCAGATCTGCTTTCCCCTGATTGCCATGAAGGTGGAAGCTGTCAGAGTCAGATTTTCACTGGTTGTACATACGTATTTAAGTGACTTTACAATGATAATGGCTGAAACATCAGTCCCGGTTCCTGTCCATTTAAGTAGCTGTTTGCTAACTGAAAGCTTAAAAATCCAATGACCTTTTACAGTTGCAGCAAGGGCTGTGTTATCCTGCCAATATCTACTCTCTCATGAACACCATGCTCATTAGCTGACATTAAGCATGATTGCCATAAAGGTGATGTAGCTGAGCTTTAAATGGTACCTGCATTGTTCTATGGATACTTCTTCCACAGCTACTCTGTAATTAAAGGCTTTATCAAGCCCTTTGAGAAATTCACTTACAAATAGAGTTAAAAAAAATGAGAGTTGTTCTAAATTACTGTATTTTCACCCAGCAATTCAGCCGACTGCCAGAAAACACAGCCAAAAATCTCAAACACTTTTTAGACCAGGAAATGAGATTAGCAACAATCAGATCACACTACTACTATGTTATTTTGCGAGACCATTCAAGGTACCGACCTAAACATCAATTACCCTTCTACCTCACATACATACAAGTAAGTGTCTTGAATCCCCCATCTTGAATCACAGGTAGTGATTCTGATGGTTGAACAATACAATTTGGAAAACACAGGTAGTGATTCTGATGGTTGAACAATACGTTATGTTCGAGAAAAACCTCCAGAATTCACTTCCTTGCAGCGAAACAGAATAATCTCTACATTTCCCACTCAACCAAGATGCTGCCACACTGAGAGCTGCGACCAAGCTAAGCTCAGCCAGTAACTCTTTGATACATTATCTGGGTAACAGTTAAGCCCACTTCCTACCCTTTCATAGCTAATTCTTGGCATTTTAAGTGTGGCTAAAATAAATCCACAGCAAATCAACCCAATATAAACATGAGATATCACATAAAGACAGATCACCTGAAGTCTACAAAGCTCTCATCTACAAATCAACTCATTGTCCCAGCCCTTGATTTTAAAACTACTGACAGACAGGTTAAATGAGAGTGCTGAAGGATGCAGACACACAGCACATCATATCTCAATTTTAACCTTTCTTAAAGATAGTCTTAGGAAGGGCAGTAAACCCGGTTATTTCAGTGAAGTATGCTATAAAGATTTAAAAGATTTATTTCTTTCTACATCTATCGACATTCATTTTTAGTGTAATTAAACTGCTCTCATGGATCGATGAGCACAGATAACAACTGAAAGTAGCGCGAGAGCATCCACCAGCAACCTTTTTCATTAAGTACATAACCAAATATTATGTTAGGCTGAAACACAAAATGGATCTAAAGGATCTCATTTCGTTCAAAACCTGAGGGACAGCCAGAGCATGTGACCTTCTGAGAGACGAGGACGTACAACCGAAGCATTCAGGAGCAAAGAAGTCAGTCCTTATTACTGCTATGAGGTTTAAATCTAATTTCTACAGGTGAGGCTCTAATGCAAATATAAACCCAATAAAAATGGTAGCTGTTAGAATTAGGCCCTTAACAATAATATAATCACAAAATAAAATAAATCCAAAAGCTTTAACCAAAAAAAAAATATATCTAAATATTCTGGATGTGTATAAGCAAATCCAATTTCAAGTTTTGTCAAGCTGACAGTTCTTTAAAATCATCATATAATCAGGAAATTAAATAGGAAGTATCATTTAGGAAGCAGAGAAAGCGTAATGAGAGAGAATAGAGAGAAAGTAACGTTTGGTTTCTTAATCCAGCCCCTTGACATGTTATTTTTTTCTGTGTGTAGCTTAAAATATTATCAGCATTAGTTGCAACACAAAAATCTGCTTCTATACTACCACAAAAAAAAAAAAAAAAACCTACATCCAAACCCAACAAAAAAGTTACTTCTAAATACCTAGGACACAAATTTTTCTCAGGGAAGCAAGGATGTCTTTAAGTCAGTTCACCTACCAAATTTTTCAATCTTTGGAGTACCTGAAGTTGGACTTTGGTGTTCTCTTCTGACTCTGTTCCAGTATTAAACCAATTCTTGCTCAGAGCTATCTTATAAAGGTCTACGTATAAAAACAAACCTTCACACTGTGTACAGATCCTGCATGAACAGCCTTTATATCTGGGATAGTGACAGTGGAATCAGCAGAGAAAGCACAAAGCATCACAGCTACACAGTACGTAGACCAGTGAGTGATGATGTCCATTTAGTAAAGCTTGTGATGGCTCTTTTTTCCCCCCCATAAAAAACAAAAGCCATTTCAGTAAATTCTAGAACAGTAATATTTCAGTTTTCAGACAATCCTGGCCAAAAAGATACATATTTTAGATCAGTTTGCATATTTTTTACATTTGAGTACCAGCAGAATTTAAAAGCATTACCATCATTGGTATTAATAGACTTTGCATGCTTAAATCCCACAAAGAGAAGTGAGAGTATTTCCCTTAGCTTCCATTCTTCAATGCTTTAACTGCAAAAAATGTCCCTGTTCCACCGCCCCTGCACAAATAACTGTACTAGGCAAGAGACTATTTGAGTTTTAGCAATCTCAAGAGGCAGCACTCTATTCAGTTACATCATCTGAAGATATTCACACTTTACCTGTGAATGACATGGAGGCCAAGACAAGGTTAGGACAATGATCTACCGTCGACTCATTAATGGGCCTGCACCACATCTGCGAGTCTGCTCTCACCACGCAGTGGCAGAAATGGTTATTAAATTTTTCGGGCTGATTGGAAGCTTCGTATTCCAAGTGTAAAAAGAGAGTCTCAGTCCTCAGTATATCCTACATTTCTAATTATCATAAAAATATTCTTCTGCTTTTCTGAAAAGGAGAACTGTAGCTGACAGGGTAATCCCAATGAGCAATACAATTACTTGTGTTGGTCCTCTCTTCCTTAACAGTTGTTCATTAAGAGCCTTGATGCTAGTGAAAATCATGTCAACATTTTCCCTTAATACAAAGCGGTAGCTTTCTAGTTGCTGACTATTTTGACATTTCTAGCTGAAAGAAAAAACATTTCAAAGTCTGTATTGTTTGTAAGGGATACAAAGAGCGGACAATCTGTTTATTTTTGCACATTTGCTTTCAAGGTTTATCACTTGGTCTATGTACAAAGAGGAAAAAAAAAGCAAAACATGCAAGGAAATCACAAAGAGAATACAAGACAGGAGCTTATCCACTTACATACGCTGTGAGCAAACTGTACAATTGGACCAAAGGGGGATACAGAGAATACGGGGCATTGACCCCATCACCTTCCTCACATCTAAAGCAGGAGCCAATCTGGACAGAAAACTGCCACTGCTAGGTGGGCTGAAGATCTGGCTCTGCTCCCTTTGTATATTGCATATAGATTACAGACTATCTCCCACAGGGTAACATGCATCGGTGGTCTCCACAACACCCCTGTGAAGGTAACTTACAGGACACATTTTGTGACTCTACACTGACCAGTCTTCTGCAATCAAAAGAATATGTGCAACCCAAAGGCAAAGACGCTGTGGTTCCCACCACAAGGCTGCCACACTGAGCTACGCAGGGGAAGGCAGAAGAAAGCCTCCCACAGGCTGGGTTCTGCATCTGCCTGGCATCCCTGGACAGGCCCAGACAAGTCTCTTGACTAGGATTGGTTACAGTTTCACTATATAATGCTTGGAAATTGTATGAAAATTGTACTGAAATGCTTGGACGAAAAATGCCACAGACGAGCTGATAGTAGCAGTCAGCAACAAGTACAGTGCATCGGGTTTCCCACCACAGGACTTCACACGCTAGCTTAGCCCTTAAGCGTGGAGATTTAAGGAGATGGCAACAAAAGGCTATCCCAAGCTTAGTTTCTTTGCACTAATGTATTTTCTCTTTTTTTTTTTTTTTTAAATAATCTTTTTCAGCATTTCCATCTCCTGCTCTTACCCTGGCCTGTTCCTTTGTGCTGCCCTTGATGCTTTCACAGACTTAGCCAAGGAAATACTACTCAAATGTATAAAGCTATTTTCTGCCACTATTACTTATACTAAAGAATACCATATTCCATGTAATTCTTCCTCTATGGCCTTATTCAGTATGAACAAAGGAAATAAAACCCAATCCACAGAATTTAGTAGAGTATTTTCTTTCAAAATAGTTTTCAAGCTTATCCGTACAGTTTTATATAAGGAACAGAATTTATCTAATACAGTACAATTACTCCATAGAGAAACACCAAAGGGTAAAGAAAAGCAAGAAAGTAAACAAAATAACCCTGGCAGGATACGCTTAGATCTCATCCTGCAACTCCTCCCACACATAAAAAACACATAGACAAATAAGTCAACATATACTATACAATATTATCAGCTTATTGATACAAATATAAAATTATTCATTTTAAGAAAGCATATATCTGTAAATTTTGCTTTTATGACCAGTTAACATCTTACTGAACTTAATTTTAACACAAAAATTAATGATTTCTAGAGGGCTACAGTCTTGCAGTGACTGTTGTGTTTATTATTATATATCCTAATCTTACTTTCCTAACCATGATGTCTCTCTCAGATTAGTCAGTGGTGGATGTCAGCTACTCCACACGTGCGAGGCCACCGAAGTCTCAGTAAGGCAGCTGACCACTTCAAACAAAATCTCAAATGTGGCGAGTCACCACAGCTCCACCAATTCCATCAATACCACCAAAAAGGAGTCTGGTTCTCCAGACGCAGATGTATTTGACACATAACTGCTACAACAGTGGCCTTATCAAGCTCTCCAGTATGCTTCCCCATCCTCACCAGCATCACCTGCTCTTCTCAGATGCAGCTCTCATTGCCACCACTCTTCTCTTAACCTTCTGAGGTCACCAAATCAGCTCGGAGACGACCCTATTTTATTTTGCTGCACAGTAGTGCAGACATGGGTGCCACCTGTACATCATCTGCTGACAGCTCAACAGAGATGCACCATTCTCCTTTCTAATTAACTTGGGCTAAACGATAGGCTACTTCTGAAAAAAGATTCAGTGTGGGAATGGCTACTAATGTGTAATAAGGAACTGAGTATCTGTACCTGTATTCTTAAAATTAGTCTCACTTTTAACAATCGGTTTCTACTTGAAACACTAAGCATCCATTCTTAAAGAAGAAAGGAAGCAGCTCCAACTATGACAATGAAGCTATTGTGTCTATTCACCAGTTAATGTGCTGCAAAGACCTACACACAGATATTTCATCTTCTTTAGCAAAACAACTAGCTGCTCCATCTATTCATTCAATCTCCAGTTTAGCATCACTGCCTCTCTAACATTTCTAGCACTGAATTAACTGGCCTCTTTAGTCCTCACAAATGCATTAACAAAGCTTCCCATCAAAGTATCACCCAAAGTACTATTATTAGCTTAGCTTTAATATAGCACAGAAATTAAGAACGGCCACAGCTAGAAAAAGCCTATGCAGATGTTACTCATCTGACAGCTTCAGGCTTATTCTCAACATGTTAAATAACTCAAAAATGACTCAGCCAGCTATTCACTGACATCAACCCCTGCACAGCTGAGTAAGTAATGTTAAGGGCCTGTAAATGGAAGGAAATCCTATTATGAATGCCAGGAGGGGCATCAGCCTTTTCTTCCAAGCCACTGCTCCCTATGAATGAGGGGAACAGCACTAAGAACCAAACACAAAGCCTGATCTCCAGCAGCTACAGTAAAGCCACACATTCTTCCTAGGTGGGAACACCCGGGAGAAAAGCTCCAAAAGACTCGGGAGCTGCTGAAATACTCATGGTTTCAGAGGCAAATCTTAAACATTAAAACTTCTACAGTAATAGAAACTTCACAGAGACTATACTGAGTAAACAATACCTGGCTGTTCAAACTTCTTGCAGTTTTTGGCTTTTTTAATTTGTGTTCACCATTTTCTTCCTTCAGGTCCCAACAACCCCAATGCCATCGGCCAGCCCACGGCAGGGCAGGCAGGGAGAAGCTGGGCTCTACAGGCCTTGGTCTGCAGCTGAACCATCTGCACAGCAAATTATCTTCTATGAAGAAAAGTAAATTGTATTTCTGGGATTTCTGCTTCTGCTATGCCACATCCAGAAACCCAGCAGATGCCTTACACGTCTCCAAATAAACAAAACAAAACAAAACAAAGGAGTAAATGGATACAAAAAGAGAAACCTTTAGTCACCGCAAAATGTCCTGCCAAAGAACATTTGGCAAATACTATTATTGAGGTGCATATAAGCGTAAGGAGATCCTTTCTGTCACTTCAGCAACTGAGGAGAGGGAGGAAAGAGGGGATGAAGAAGGTCTTACAGAAGGGAATATCCTTGCAGAAATGGCAGCTAGTCTCGGCTAACCAGAAAACGCTAGCTCAACGCCAAAGTCTAACTCACCATTCAGTGTGAGGGAATCAGATTCCATTCTGGTCTTGCCTTGGCACAGATCCTTTGGTTCTACCTTTGAATTACACCATTTTCAGTGAGCGGGACTCCAGGCCATTATTTCTGTCCTTTAAAAAAAGGACTGAACTAAGCTGAAAGTAACTATATTTGGTATTAATACAAGTTGGGCAACAGGTAAGTTTTAACTCAGATATATTTATCAAAGCAAATTAAAGCAATGTAAAAACATCTGACAATACACAAATTAGTAAGACTAAATGTCTCACTTCTCACACTAATTGCTTCTGGAGTTAATGAAGGAACTTTTTCTCCTCTAAACTGTCCTGAAAGGTTTACATTTTCCTCCCTTCTTTGAATCCCTCTAAGGTATTGCTATAATGACCATTTGTCCTGGAGACTGCTGGCCAGATTCAGCATGTTTTGGCTATCATTTCCATACGACAACAATTAAATTTCATCAGAAGAGCTCACATAAGCACCACTGCAACACTCGCTGGACTGGACCACAGTCCAGTGATGTATTAAAAATGGGAATGTTGCAGCTCATCCCCTTTGGGGCTTCTGCCATCTCAGGAGGGCAGAGATCAGCCCTTTAACACAGCACTTCCCTGTAGGCCACCAAACTGGCCTCTGTATTATCTTCCTCATTAACTGTAGAAAGAGACAGCTGCCCATATAGCCCAGGAAGAGCCATATCTCATTATAGATTCATGTGGGAAAGAAAAAATAAGTGTCTTCAGAGGATTACATGTTTTATAACGATATCTATTTCTCTGTCACAAGCAGCCTGACAGAGACTTTTCCTCTTTACAGAAATTATAAAATACTGACTGCATATTCCCTTAAAATAACTCTAACTTTGGCTCTCGCTACAAGAATTTCATTCTTCCAGTGCGCACACACTGCTTGAGCTTTATTTACACCAGTAAAAATGAAGAGTATTTCATTTCAATATTATCTGAATCATACTAAAAATAATTAATGTAACTGAAACTAAGTCACAGCCACGGTCTCACTCATACTTCAAATTTTGGTGTAACTTACGTGAAGTAACATCAGAAGACATCATCTCTGAGCAAGACTCAGACTCTCAGATTACTGCCCATTTACCACTAGAGGCCAGCAGTTCACCTGCTGCTGCTACACCGAGGAGTACCTGGCCACCTGAAGGTAATTCTGCTCCCTCTTCCACCTGCTAAACCATATTAAAATAGGCTAGAAATGCATACACTCCTATCTCACACACGAGGAATAGCTCCCCTTGGTCATAAGGGATGCTATATACTGGGAGAGAGAAGTAACTTAGGCAATCATAGATTTAAAGGAGGTACACACACACAAAGTCTTTAAACAAAAATTTAAAAGTATTGCAATGGCGGGGGGGCAGAATTCTTGGGGTTTGTTGGGTTTTTTTTTTTCCTCTTCACTGAAAGCTATCAGTCCAAGGAAGGGTACTAATTTTTTCTGAATTCTAATGCTGTCTCTGAAACTAGTTATCTATGGCCTGCGACACATCATTTAACATTTGGCTGCCCTTCCCTCTAGCTGTAATAGGCTGCATGAGAAGCAAAGACAAAATGGATTTGATATCTCATTCCAGCATATCCACTTCAGAAAATGGCAAACACTCATCATCAGAAAAAATGTCTCAGTTTAGACATCCAAAAAAGTAAAGATGTTCAAAATGTCTTTAGCGTGTATTTATTCACCGTTATTTCTTTTGAAGACTTTTATTTCTACATATAGGAGTAAGTAAGGGCTACTAAATAGCACCTATATCATAGAGCTATTGATTCACAGTGCCAAAATAACAAGGGGAAAACCTCAACTTATCACAGACATTGCACTATTGTACAGATACTGAAAAATGCAGTTTTGGACAAAAGCAGCTTAGCATTTTTTTCAGGTCCCTCTGGACTTAGATAGCACCCTAGCATCTCCTAGGGATTTTATAATTTAAGAGCACTACAAGAAAACTACTTAAAGTGGTTAAGCTATTCATTAAAAACCTTATCTGATACTAAAAACCAACAAACCAAACAATTTCTAGAGGAGACGAATCTGTCTAAAGGAGAAAGCTTTAGTTATAGTTTTCCTAAGCAGCAGGCAACCTGAAAAAGATGAGCCCACCAATTTCTTTCCCTTACTTCCACCTACCTGCCAGCCAGTGGCTAAGACCACAATGCAGATACTGCTCACATGTAGATACCTTCAACATGTTACAATATAGTTTCTCCTTGAAAATAGGACCCCTTTTCAAGCGCTTTTACACTATGAAGTATCGCATGTATTTATGCCTAACTCAGGGAGGTTCCTCATCTGTGACTGACTGGTGCACTTCCAGCCAGGCAAACAGTTGGCACACTGTGCTCTTCAAGAGCTGGGAAGCATCAGAGGTAGCAAAAGGTCAAGTTCAGGAGACACTTCAAAATCCGCGAGAGGAATCTCTAAGACTAAACCCAGATATTTGCACCATCTCACAGTAAGCAGGGGAAAACAGCAGCCACATGCTGCACCTCATCCTCAGAAAAACCCCAAATACCAGATCCTCAGGTTCATATAAGCAGCACTCCCCTGAACACAATGTAATTGCATCACTTTATACCAGCTGCGAATCTAGCGTGTGGTTTTTTCTAACTCTCTATTAACAGCTGGTATAATTCTGTTAAAACTGTGCCTTAGCACAGTTCAGCTACAGGTCAGTCTGTTTCAAAGAAAGCAAAGATAATAATTTTGGTGAAATGGTTGCCTGAAATGCAATAAAATACTCATTAGGAAACTCAGGCTGTTTCTACCCCTGAGAACGTTTATCAACCCTTGTATTAGGATCCTGAAATCGTTTCTGTTTGCTCTGTAAAACCAGTCCTGTTTCTCTGCTGCCTCCATTTTGTGTTGCTACAGAGTTGATGGAGCACTTGTGTGCTTGAAGCTTTTCCTCACAGTTTTAGAAGTCACTAAAGAGGTTTCAGGACAGTGAAGAACCAAGTCCCAAGAGTATCAAAAATCATGTAGAAAAAAAGACATAACCCCTAAAAGAGGGCGACTCCAGCCGTTCAGCATCATTTAATCCTTCCCTTCTTTTCCCATGAATTTTCCAGGGATATCAGGTTTGCACACCCAGCAAGAGGGAGGGTGAAGCTATTACATTTACCAAAACAAATTATGCAAGCGGATGAGAAAAATTTCTTGCAGCAGTAACAATCGAAGTGCAGGAGAGGGCATAGCAAAGACAGGGCTCAAAATCGAATGCTGTTATCAATGAAGCTTTGTCTATTCATCTCAACAGAGAATCTGTGCTCCAGAAGAAAGGAAACAGGGAGGGAATGGCTGTAATTCCCTAGTAGGCAGTCAAATTGAAGAAGGACATACCTCTAACAGAGCTACTTATGAAGTACTTCAGTAAGTATACCTTAGTCCAGTAATTGCAGCGTTCTTACAGCAGTAAATAGATTACTAAAAAGCAACAGCAATTCTGTGGAAAATGTGACTACGGGAATGGAAGTTCTCATCTAACTGTTTCGTGTTATTTAGCACGTATTTTCCAAGTCATACATGACCTGCATTTTCAAAGAGGAGGAGTACCTGCTTTACCAAACCCAGAGACAAAAAGGCAGTTTGAGAGGCTTGCCCATTAACGTGTAGCACAGTGGTTTGCAGATATCCAGTTAGGCTTGATTAAATGAATTAATTACCCTCAGCTCCAAGTCTTTAACTATCAGTTTTTCTTGACTGGCATTTAGTTTGCACAGGAGGCCCAACACTTATACTAAGCCCAGAGTTTGTATGTGTACCAGAGACTTAAGACTCCCAAAACTTAAGACTGACGTGTCTGTCAATGTACAAGAAAAGAGCAGGTATACAGTTGTAGAGGTAACAACACATAATGCATCTCAGTTCCTAGCATAGTCTTGGAAACAATATGCAGTTCCTAGCATAGTCTTGGAAACAACAAAAAGTATATTTGTATTCAGAAATGAAATTAAAATCAGTGACAGTGTAGGTCAGTTGGACATACTATAGTAACTTCATTTGTTATTATTCATTTGTAGGATTAGTATGCTATATTGAGACAGTCTCTTTTTTAAGGTAGCACGCTCAGCTGTCACAATCTACCCTTTTAAAATCTCCAAATATTTATTTCATGTTATGGTCACTGCTCTGAAGACTGCAGTGACAGGCTCAGATCGTAAAAAGCATGCTTCTTCTTTTCTGCTGAAGAAAGTCCACCAGCTCACAGCAGCGTGGGAGAAGAAAGAGATCTGAAGCGATCCGAATCCTGTCTTGTGACACATGCAAACTGACAGGTGTGGTTGGACGTAGCTGCTAGAAAATACAGTACGCTGAGTAATTACGAACTCGCTGTTTGTCTCGGGAAAAGAGAATTGTGTAATCAGTAAATCTAACTGAGTTTTATTGATCGAGCCAGCAATGTTGCCTCTTCAGAAACCTGATGAAAATGCCAACACAAAGGCCGTCAATAGGTGCTCTACTGTTTATGGGGAGAGCTGAAAGGGGTCACTAAATGTGCTGTACTGAACATAGTTGGCCTATAGGTACACTGCAGATTCTCACAGCTTGCCTGCTTTAAAAAGACTTCAGAAAAAAAAAGAAAAATGTCCTATACAAGTCTACCTTCAATACTCTGTGTGAACAGCCAAAGACTCGGCAGTTCATGCACTAACAGTGAGGATATACGCCTGAGAAACTAAAGGTTGACAACATGATCTATTAATTGGCATGCAATCAGCACTCTGCAAGCAATCCCTGATGCTGTCACACATGGGGTGTGACCCACCTCCATTGACTCTACCTTTCTCTCTTTTTCCATGAAAAATCGCATTCCAGCACCTCACTCCCAGTTTTGCCAAGGGTTAGATACAAATCTCTAGTATGCTTTGACGTCTTTGTATGAACAACCTGAAGTGAAAAGTATAAACCAGTTTACCCAGATAGCCATATTCTAAACAAAATTAGATGGAAGAGGTGAAAAAAATCCGTCAATAAACAGCAAAGTGTGTAATGTATAGAAAAAGAAAAAAAAATGTGCAGAAGAGTGCACCGCTCTGGAAGGGGGTGAACACTCCATGTGCACACTACGGCTTTCTGTTTTGCCAGTGAACTTGGTACAAAGGCGCTTGCAAACCTTTTGCTTAAAGGGAAACCATAACTAATGGCATCTGCCACAGGAACCGAGCAGCATTCACTGAATTGCAAACCACAGCTTCAGACGCCCTTAACTTCCGCACAATAGATCACCAGTGCCTCTCGGGTTCAACTGGTCTCCAACGTGCCACTTCGACTTCAAAACAGGGAGGTTGTTAAGTGACAAGTCAGCCAAGCGACAAAAGAACCAATATTGATATACATAATGCAACAAAACCAAGTGAACTTGGGTCATCTTGCTTACAACAGCATGGCTTTCCATCCCTGGAGAATTCAGGATGCTCTCAGCCTAACAAGGCACCGATTCTTGTCTCGCTCAGGCTCCGGGGGGCACGACAGGAGCAATCTTTTGTCCCATCAGGGGAAGGGGAGGCAGGAAATCTTGAAAAGTCTAGTTCAGATACATACAAAGAGGAAAGGATATCAAGGAAATGAGAAATAAATGTTTAGAATGGGGTCTGTGGCCAACTGGAGGATTGAACCAACACATTTTTGTACTGTGAGCAGTGAGAAATTGGTGACTTCAAGACTCAGAGGATCTATTTTAAGGATTTATACTGCATGCTTCATAGCATTTTCCTTTCTCATGGTGTCTTTAACTCTACAATATATAACCAGATTGTATACATAAATGACACAATTCATACTGCTCATCTTATCCAAAAAAGAGTCTTAAGCATTTTGAATTTAAGTTAAACAACTGGACATGTAAAATAAAAACACATTAAGTAAATCATAACCTCTGACTGGAAGAACCATGAAACTGAATTCTGAACGTGTGTGGCACTCAGTAACCACAGCAGATCTCAGGAGGTCTCCACTCCAGCCTCCTCCTCAAGCAGACCAGGCTGGGGGCTGACTGATGGGATTCGCAGAACAGCTAACTCAGGTTGAAAAAGTTTGTGAAAATTTGGGGGTGGGAGGGAGGAAGAGGCTCCCAGATGCCCTGTGGGGAGGCCACAGCTGGGGCTGACCCCCTTGCCTGTGGCCTCATCACTGTGGATGTGCCTGGCAATCTGTGTTCCTGCCTCACCGGCCGTGGGATCCCCCTTGGCTCCCAGCTCCCCGTCCCACAGGGAGCAGCCGCCCCACGCTGCACCCTGACACTAAGCATTGAAGCTAGAACAGATTTCTAAAACTTCCTTAAGCCAAGGCTGTCACTCTGTACAGTGGAAATAAGAACTAAGTAGCGCTCTGTAGAATTTAAGTATTAATACAAGGGTTAAAAAGATGACAGTTTAACTACAGTAAGTAATCAAGTGGCTTCCCCAAACCTGTGTGCAAAGGCGATAGCAAGGTCTATTGTTTAAGATCTAAGAAAAGTTTCAAAGTGAAAGAATTGCTTTTTAAAAAGTAATTTTTAAAATACATTGTAAAATCAGTTAGTAGTTCATAGAAGGTATTTTAAATAATGCAAAGAACTTAAAGCAACTTGAGTCTGATTCATCAACATCAGACAATACATGCTGTGGGGCAGAACCACATCTCTACTTACTGATTCACATTAGTAATTTACACAAAGGTTAATAAAATAAACCTTTATTTTGCAGGTTGGTTACATTACCAGACCAGTAAAAACCAGGTAGATGTGTTCCAGGCTTTCTGGGGCAAGGTATCTAGTCTACTTATAATTTTCATTTATGAATTACATAACCAAAAAAAACCCAAAACTGACAGTATATTTCTAAGAAATGTATTTCAATTATCACAGTCATAGAAAAACAGTTCCATTTCTGTAACAGGCAGCTTTAATGAGTCTATTTCCATAAAAATGCTTGATTTTCAGTTTCAAACCACTCCAGTGCCCTCCCTCAACTCCCTTGTTAGGCACCTTATTAAAAAAGTATTATGAAATATATTCACTAGTTTATTCATTTGAGTCTTATTCCAGGACTATTCCCTGGTATTAGCCTTACCTGTTTCCCAGGAAATATTCTAGGGCATCCATTGCTGATAAACAGACACATACACCCCTGCCTCTGCCTCCATTTCGAAGAACATGGATAGATTTATGGATTGTAAAATGGTCTAATATTAGTTACAAAATCTCCTACCTTCTATTGCAATGAAAGTAAACAAAGAGTCACCTTCACAAGAGACACTATTATTTGCCACTTCCACAAGAGATGGAGGTTTCATTTCTCTACTCCCCGACTTTCCATTTAGTCATTCACAGCCACGCAAAGCTAAACACACACTACCCTACCCTCTCACCAAAAAACTGCTGCATCCCTACCAAGCTCCTACAGCACGAGCAGAACAGCCAGCCTCATCTGCACCATCCCAGGCGACAGGCACCGCTGCCTCTCTTGCAGGAAGGCTGCTGCATCAAGCTTTATTTTAAAGCCAAACAGAAGAAACACCAGGGCTCGCTTCCATTTAACATCCCTTGGGTCTGCAACTTTGCCATTCATTCATTTGGGGGCTACATCTTTCTCCTTGTGGGAAGAGCTCCTTCAAGCCCAACCTGCTACTCCCCCCCTTTTTAGGGGGAGGGAGAGGGGGAAGATCCTTTTCTGGAGCTCTGTGCTAAAACCATATTTAAACCCACTGACTGCAAAATGAGGCCCTGGGATGGCTCCCCAGCATATATATGTCCCTTCATTACAAAGCAGCTGTGGCACCTCTGCATGGTCCAAACCCGGTCATCTTCCCTATTTCGGTGGTGTTTCTCATAACAGTAGCTTAAAGCCAGCCCTTACTATTGGCAGCATTTCAAACCCCTTCACATTAGATTTGCCTAAGTTTAAACAGCACTGAGCCATGCAGTGAAGATCAGCCCAAAATTCAAGCTCTTCCAGAAGAGCCCCCGATGAACAGCTGACAAGGAATGTAATGACATTACGATACTCCTTAAATTCCTCAATAAAAAATAACACAACGCTTTTTCTCAATCATTACTATGGTCATTACCTATACCTAATGTACCTATACATTACCTATACTACTATATTTTAAGATTTAACATTGCCCTGATTCACAAGCAATACAGGAGGGACAGAGAAAAGCAAGAGCTCTGCCAGGTTTGCTCTGGTCTGGTTTCGGTTCTTTTCTGGAGTGTGCAGTTGCTTTCAGAGCGATGAATTGCCCATTGCTGCTGAATATGTTGCTTCAGGAAAATCCACAGTGGTTTTAGTCCTTTTATCTCAGCAGAGGTCACCCTGAAAGCTGCATTGAAGAAACACATCTGATGTAATAAGCCTGACTACTGAGAAGGAGAAGCCCCACAAGCTTGAAACAAAGCCTCCAGCAAAAGATTTTTGCGTGCCCTCTGGCACACACAGCCATCAGCAATTTATGACTTTAAAAAAAGAGCTAAGGGAAGGCTTCAGATAGACTGCATTTTGCTATAAAACAGTGACTTCATTTGCTTGGAAAAAGCTACTCTTCTCATTTATAAATTAAGATATGGAGAGATTACTGTCCCGCTTCTCTGGTAAAGACTAATTTTTGTGCATTCCATTTTATTCCCCAGTTCCCAAATGCAATTGTGCAAATGCTTAACCTTATGCACTGAACTGAAGTCAATGGCATCATCCACGCGCTTAATGCCAAACATGAACAGTTTAAACTTCTGACAAAGCAGAACACAGAAACCAACCTGAAATTCAGTCTCCATTCTTCAGTTTTCATGAAACTGGCTGATGCTGGACGCTGCAGGACAAGGGGACTGTTAAGGAGACTGTCCTTAATACCCATCTTGGAGACACAAAATGACACAGCAGCAGAACAGAGAAAGGAGCCCAGGATTTGTAGCTCCTCTTCATTTCAGACTGAGTCTTTAATTTCTCAGACCTATATGCTAATGGAGTAGTTTGTTAAGCTGTTTCAGTACTGATCCAGACATGTGAATACATATCTTATTCCAGACCTTTGCTGAAGCTGCTTGAATTAAGCTCAATGTAAGTGGCATGAGAAGCAGAGTAACAAAAATGAATCACAGGTTCCTTAAGCCAAACTCTTACTGATTTTACAGGACACTCTTGAAGATGAAAACCTAATTGAGAAAAGACATACATGGTTGCTGTATAAGCAGTGTATCTTTAGTAACTGAACTCTTAAAAAAATTGTATTAGCCCAATTTTACAATTTAAATGTATGAAAACGTATAATGCAGTCTGTGTGTATGTGCTATATAAAGCTATCTGACACACAAATACAACTTTCTAAGGCAAAAAACAGCAATCATTTCCAGAGGAGTGATGGGAAGAGATGCTGCCCAGCACCTGTGGGAGATGAGGCTCACAATCCACAGGATCATCTCCCTGGAGCTCCAAAAGCCTCACACCCCTTTTTCCAGGGCTTTCTAACTCAAGCCTAGAGTAAGGAGATGTCTTTTTGAAATAGTGAAGCCTGGTCTGAGAAGGCAATGGGTAAGGGGTGCTAAGCAGGTCCCTTTCATTAGCAGTGGTTGTAAGACAGAACACTGTTACACAATGCAATGGTCTATTGCAGCAACAGTGTACAAGCAGGCTTGAAATATCCAAATATGAAGCAAGTTTACACTATAGATGAGCTTAATATTCCAAAGCAAGCAACAATTTTGAAAATTAAATTTATAGCCATTTCAAAATATTGTTTTCCAACAGGCCAAAACTTTCAACCTTAGCACAAGCAAAAGATTGCTGCGTTTTAGTACAAACATTGTTCATAACTAACCGAATACCAGCAGCTCTTCTCCCCTTCTTTTACTGAAAAATCAATTGTTTGCTGAGGAAAAACGTGCAAGGAAACCATTTGAATCCCTATTAAGGAAAGTGCAGAACATTTCACTTTCATAGAAGAATGTGGACAAATTGGGCTATTCCTTGTAAAGATTTATAAATCAGCTAGAGATTGTTGTCACACCAGGCCTAAAACAATTTTGCCGCACTTAGAGGCTCAGGAATGCTTTTGTTTGAGCACAGAACTTTTCTAAACACGCTGCAGCTCTGCTAACAGCCACCAGCTCTCAAGTGGAAGCCCTTGGAGAGGTATTACTCTGAAAGCCATTTATCTTTTACTTCAATTTGCAAGCAAACACCAACACAGAGAGCCATTAGAGAACAAGTGCTCTCTGGATGCTGAAAATCAATGGAGGAAAATTAAAAATCAACAAATCTCTCACATACAGCCTCCTAAATGAAATGGCTTGTGATCCAGTCAATCCTTGTTAAGAGGAGAGTAAAACAAATTCTTAATCAAGGATGAGCTCTAGTGACACTTCTTACCATATTTATATTGCATGTCATACATCTCTAGCTATATTCTGTGTCATAAGGATATAATCTGATAATAAAGATACTCACAGTTCATAGAACAATTAAGAAACTATTTTCAACACTCAAGTTCTAGTGGCAGACAAAAGGTTTAGGCTCTGAGAAGGGTGATGATGTGTGAATGAAGTGACACAAGTAAACATAGCAGAAGTTTTGTACAATATTTTGATAAATGTCCCTTCACTTACATCCTGAAGAGTAAATCCACCTGATTTATATCTTTTTTCCCCCTTTTTTTTTTTTACAGTATTATGCTAGCTACCAATCTCTTTAGGTCAGCTCATAAAGCAGCACTGGGAACAACACACTGCCTGTGATGCTCTTCCATGTTGCTCACAGCCATGGAAAAGTTAAAAAAGAAAAAAGTAAAAATATTTAGAAGATTGTCTATGCTGTCTTACCTACTAATCACTGTCACTCATAAACTAGTCGAACCACTGCCCTTGAGAACATGACCAAGTATTGATATAAAGATGCCAACAGAATGCAATTTCACATGTACAAACCACTCATTTATCTGGATAATCGCAATAAACATGCAACAGCATGAGGTATGATAACAAAACAGGATATCATTCATTGAGGCAATTATTAGCCTTCCTAATGTAACAATTTCCCCAAGATGTAATAGCCATGGCACAACTAAGCAGTTTTAGCCAACATATATTGAAATAATCTATATTGATTGATTTAATTTTCCATATTTTTTCTGAATGAAGAAAAGGTCAGTCTTTCCACTTTCGGTGATAATTTCTCAACATGGCAAGAAGACAAAAGATGAAAGGGTTTCCTTAAATCCTTCGTAATTTCCATTATAAACATATATACTTCTGTGAGGAAAAAGGAATTCTGAGGTGAAAAATCATCAGAAATGAGAAGCCTCACATCTAAGGCATCTCCTCCCGTTTGCCTACACCCTGTTCAGCAAGCACTAGTACTGATAAATTAATGCAAAGGATAAGGTAGGAAACTAAGCATAGCAGATTTGATTGAGATCAAGCCAAATGTAAACAGGATCAGGTCTCCAAGTTATCCACCTTTTTACCTGATGCTGCAATTGCTTCTAAATGGATGTTCAAGAGTACTGCATGGCACCATGATAAGAGTTGATTGGTTCACAATAGCACTAGGCAGATATGTTCAGGCAATGAAGATGTTAATTAGTCCAGAAAACCAGAACAGTCTGAGCCTTTGATATGAACATGGTTATGGATTTCTCCATTCATGAATGCGTCATAGTCCCAGCTGAGGCTCTTCCAGTGAACCATCCACAGTTAGGTGTTGTGGAACCAACCTCTGCTTCCAACCTCTGCCAGCCAAATCTGGGCAGAACATGGTTTCTCTTTCCCTGCGCTTCCAGGAAAGAATCGGTGGTTCAGGCTCTGCAGTATAACTCCTTTACCAGCCACCTTTTAGTCAGACAGCATAATGGAGTTAAAGATCCAACCAAAGCATGTAACCCCTCTGCATACCTGACTGTTACCTCTTTTAACCAGGCTGTTTTCATCACCAGCAAATGAAGTCCCTCATCCTTGCCTAGCGCTGGTGATTAAATTGCTCAACCTTCTAGAAAGCATATGGTCTTTGAAAAACATTTCACACACCTTTCATCTTTATCTTGTAAAAGGACTATTTCCCACAGTGTGTGCAAGCTGGCTGGGCATAAAAAGTCTCTAATGATTACCGTCTTTTCTTCTTTACCAGAGTGAGGGTGCTAAAACTGTGGGCATCACTGGTGTCTTCTACCACAAAATACAAACTCTAAACTACCCAAAGGGTTACATGTAATAAGCTTCTTACAACCATGAAGACAGATGGCATAGCATATCTGAACACAAACATGACAAATTTAGGACTATGTACATCTGCAGAATTGACTCTTCAGGATATCTGTTTGGCAGACAAAGTGTTCTTCAAAATGATAAAAATAAAAATTGACAATTTATTTTTTCCAGAATAAAGACAGGCTTCACAGGTCTCCCCTCCGGTGACTAACTCAGTAAATATTAGATGACAAACTCAGTAATTTTTAATAGGTAAGAAAACAGAAGCAAAAATACGAACTGTATTTTAACTTCTTATTTTATTTTCACTTCGAAGGTTAAAACTTCAAGATGGTTGGGTGAGAGAGAGAGACTAGCTCAGGGCATCTTTCTTTATTGTAAAACTCAAGAAAACTTGTGAGAAATTGCAGCGGATTTTCTCTGATTAAAAAAGGCAAAGGTAAAATGGCAGTTGCCAAAATTTTGAATATGTTGCTTGCTCTTCCCTAGCAAGGCTCATTTGATTGCAACTTGACTCATCAGATGTTGTTTTAACACCTCTTGAGATGCACGAAGTTGATGTCTATGCTCCCCTGAAGACAAGAACACATTTTTCAAGGCTCTAGGCTCCCAGCCACACTGCAGTGAAACATATGCTCTCCTGTTACTTCAGATAACAAACGGCTTCTCTTTTGTTCAGCGATTCAGCCACACAAATAACTTATTTTGTCTCCTGAGACTTTTGAAATGAGTGACATCTCTTCAAATAGGCATCAACTGCATTGTGTTTACTGGGTAATATACTTCTAATGCAGGGCTAGTTTATTCCAACCAAGGTATGGCAACTGAGCTGGCTTTTATAAGTAGCAGCTGAGGCAATTGGTTGTGACTCCGCTATTCCCAACAGTAATCCTTATGGAAAGACTATAAATATTGCATACCCACCATTACATGCGATGAACAAATATTGACAATATACTGTATTCTGATATAGTCAGTAAGTAACCTCATTCACGTGAGAGAACCCCATTTACAAAGAGTCTTTTAGATTGAGTAAACACATCCAGGATTGCAAAGACATCTGGTGACATAGCTTTAGAAACCTGGAGTACTGACACCGGTCACCAACTCACCCCCATGAGGCACCACCGCTCCCCGTATTGTTGTTCCTTTGGCATGGAGAGCATTTGGTCTGGATCATAGGTTCTTCACATAGAACTAGTCTCATATAAAGAGGATCGTGAGGGGATTAAGAACAACACAGCAACCATTATCACACTTTTTGTGTTTGGAATTTGGAAGCTACCCATCACCATGGTACCTCAGTGTGAACGGGATTCATACCCTAGAGCTTTAGAAAGGGAAGAAGTGAATTTATATAGAGATTTGAACAAGATAATGCCAGCACATTTCTTTGTCCAAAGGAAAGAAACAATACATTATGAAAGCAGAGCACCATTTTGAGGTGATTCGTGACCAAAATTGCAGCTGATATGCAATTTTGCATCTGACACGCAACTCCCTCAGCTTCCGATGCTGCAGCTATTAGCAGTGCCTGTGCAAGGCTGCCCAGCAATACAGGCTGAACTGAATGCTGCTGCTGCTCCTGGGGTGAGGGTGCTGGGAAAAGCCCCCTCCAGGCCCATCTGCAACTGGAAGGGTGGGAGGAGAAAAAGAGAAGTGAAATGGAAATAAGCTGGAAAGGAAAGCTGGAGGGAGAGCCGGTTACACCAGGGAAACACTTTTTCAGGGCTTTCACGCAAGCAAAGTGGGGAGAGACATGCCGTTTCCAGCAGCCCACCACTGCTCCTGGGAACTGACTGCTTTGCCTAGAGCCATAAGGAATAAAAGCAAATCAGGCCGCAGTGATGCCAGACCTCCTCAGGTTATTATTGCAGTTCTCCCTGTCTGGAAAAATCAATATTCAAAACACATGAAAGCCCAGATTGCAGCACTGTATACTGTTAAACAACAGCCCTAGATGAAAGGTCATCAAGCTGCAGTACCCCTGATTACCATATAATATACTACAACAGAGCTGGGCAAGCCTAAATTAGAGGTTTCCTCCTGATTTTTGTGGTTCCTTAAGAAATCAAAATAAGCTGGAAACTCAAGCCCTTCAGGGAAAAGGCACAATAACATCTTACTGTGCAGCCATCAACATATATTTACTGGATTAAAAAATGGACTAAAAATTTATTGTGCATTTTTATGTTATTCTTCACCTTTCTAAGATCTACTAAAAATGGCTACAACCTTGAGAATAGACCTTTTTTTGAGATTTCCGGTAAAAGCCTGTAGCCCTTACCACAGTAGATGTCATTGCCAGTTTACAACCACAGTGTTCTCTGAGGAGAAATTTGTCAGCTGAAGCTTATAAACTGAACTGAACAGAGAAGACATGAAGGGGGACTCTTGGGTTCTGCCACCGCATCACTTGGTGATTTTTAAATAAACTTATTTGCTGGCATGAACATTTAGAGATTTAGCCTCTCTCTGGATTTTAACGGGGTGATATTTAGTGAACATGGCTTAAATGCAGTGGCAGGTGACACAGTAGTATTAAGGAACAGCAAAGTGTCCAGCCTAAGCCACTGACAAGCTGCACTAGTTGCTCCAGTCAAAGAGGGCAGACGAGAGAGAAGGTAAAAAACCACCACAAACAAAACCTAGTGTGCTATCAAAATGTTCAAAAAAGATAAATAACTGGCAATTACTTAAATCATGGACCACTGAATACAGGAAAAAAGAAGAACATAGCAGTGTCACCTGCAGACTGTGAGCATCAGCCTAATGAATTTGCCGCTTAACATCTTAGTTTAAAAAAACGGGGGAAGGGGATAATACCCTTATTAACGAATCAAACAATCCCATGGAGAGAAAAATATATCAGTAAAGCAGAATACATTATAGCTTTGAGATAAACTCAGAGTCATATAAATATTATGTCAGTCAAAAATTTACCAGCTATGAGAGAAAAAAAATGTGTACAATTCTGGCACTTTACTGGCTATTAAAATTCCAAGGATTTTCAGAAAAAATAAATTTTGGTCAGAAAATGCTGAAGTGGCAAAGTCAATGTTTTCCAACACACATTTTAATTTTGATAAGTTTCCCAATTCAAATATTGATTTTAATTTGGAGTAGTTTTTATTTTTATAATACTACATTTTAAGAGGGTCACAATTTAAACAAAATATTTCACTTAATCTCATCTATTTTTCCTTATCTTGGCTCCATCGACTCCTTTCCAAGTTTTTTATTTTCATCTGTAAGTCGGGATACAATTTTTTTCAGAAATTTTCAGGGTATTGATAAACATTTCTGACCTTATCCTAACCCAGCAATGTTTTACATGGTAACTGGTTTATAGTAGATAAGTGTTAATAAAGTGAATTCTATGAATTGTGCAGAAACACAGGGCCGATGTTTTCCAACACAGTATCTAAAATTAAGGTCCTAGATGTTAATTTAGCTCCCTTCTTTCTTCCTGAGTATAACTTCTAAAGATGCAGTTCAAATCACCTCTAACACTTTAGAGAAGCTTTAAAACTTTTTTCATGATCATCACAGATTAGCTTTCTATAAAGTTACTATGAAATTTGGCTCAGAAGTCACATCTTCAAATTCTGTGTATTTATCTATTCAGTCTTCCAAATCAGTCTTCCAAAACAATAACACAAAAAAGTGTAAAACTCTACTTGCTTAAAGCTTATTATGATCTTACTATTGAAAATATTTCCCGTATTTCAGTCCTTCATTCTGTAAATATTAACCATTCTGATTTTTTTCAAAAACAAGTTTTCATATGTGACTGCTGATAATATTTATGGCATCAATAGACCTTCCAAAAGCCTATACCCTCCCTTGAACTGGTAAAAATGCATTTGATTTAATTAATCTATTATTTTGTTGAGGGGCAAAAGGGTAGTTTTGTGCTTGACGCTGAGAAGCTGGCTTAGACACATGGCATTATTAAATTTCGCTCATTTCTTTCCCAGGCAAGTCATTTACATCTTTCTGTTTCCACATCTGTGAAAGGGAAATCCTATAAACTCTTCAGAATTCCCAAAGCTATTAACAGGAGACACCAAATCACCTATGTGCATATAAAATTTTGAGATCTTATGGCAGAGTACAACTCACAAGTGGTTTTAATGTGGTCTTACAATATACCAAGCAATATTAGAATGGAACATTACTACCTCCTGAACGGCATTTTATTCCAGAAAGGACAGTTTTATAGACTTTGTCTGCCTAGTGAAAAGTTATGGCTGGACCTTGCAGTAATATACAGTATGGGAAAGTTTCACAGGCGCCTTTGGGTTTCACAATACCAAAGCCCAGCAGGAACCCTGTATCCCTGAGCTCTACCTAGCAAAGATGTAAAAAATGGAGGCCCAGATCTCCTGCTCCTGTGTTAGAGCACCTTGCAGAGCAGAAAAGCATTTCTTGACCCTTCAGATGCAGCAAGTAAGAAAACCATTGCCTTTGCTGGAGCCCACAGAAAGAACAAAGTGCGAGACACTACTATTCTCCCGGACAGACTCGAACCTTTAGCCAAACCCACCCTAATTTATGCCTGCCTGCGCTGCATCACAAACAAACTGTAAAAGCGTTTAAACACAGACAATCCTATAAAGATACGCAATGTGGAAAAAAATTAGTTCACAGGTATGGCTGAATGAAACAAACAGGACATATATTAGCACTAAAGAAGAACGACTCCAGTGCATTTAATATCTTAAAATTGACAGGAGATGTTTGCTTATTCCCAGTGATCCCGGTCCAATTCCTGTAGTCATAGTTACACTGAAAGCACAGCTTTTTATGCAACTAGCAGTTGTCCGTTTTTGGCACCAAGCCTTACAAAATAAACACTCCACAATCCCTCAGTGCTACCTGAGGCATTTCCCTCGCCAGACCTTTCCACCAGATCTCCTTGCGTAGACTTAGTGTCTTCTAGAAAAGAACGAGAGCATTTTAAAGTCAAATCGAATGCCATCTCAATGTCCAGACTGGTAATATTGTTTACAGGACTTAGAAAAGGATTGTGAACCTGTAAATTGTAGATCCAACAATTGCACCAGAAATTAATCCTGTTCCATTTGGGGCAAGTAGCTTAGTTTCCTCATTTATGTGAGAATAGAAGTACTAACATCATATTCAAATTATTACCTATGTCCTGAACTAGCCATGCCTGATAAATGCTAAACAATCTTGGAAAACATAGGAGCATATTTATAACAATTATTTTCAGCATGCTGCAAATCTTAAAATGCTGTTCAGTACTGCAGGGACATGACACAAAAAATACCTTATAAATATGCATTCCTCTCAAAATGGGATCATAAAAATACTCAGCATTTATTTAAGGATCACAGGTGCTCTGCAGACTTCAGTATTATTATCTTAAGTTTATAAATAAGGAAACTAAACCAGACTAATTCTGTACTTTTTGCAAAAGCTTGTAATCTGACCTCAAGGTAGACTGTCAAATCATGTCATGTCACAGTGTTCTTGCACAAGGCAAATGATATTACAAGGTGCGAGGCAATGAGAAGTCAGGCTTCAGGGAGGCTCAGGCTTGCTCAAGGTCATAGAAACTGAAGTCAGGTCTCCTGGCTAACAGCACCCTGATCAAATCATCCAACTACCGCTGTTGAAGAGATTAATTTTATGAATTATAGTTAGGGATGTGTCAGCAGTTTTTTTATTATCCCAAGAAAATTATGATTTTTGAATAGAAACATAGACCATTAGCTACATTCTTCTAAATAATATTTTTCTTTAGTAATTGTAACTGTGAAAGAAAAAGGTTTAATTCGGTCCAGAAATGACTTGTGAGGTGTAAAAAGGAGTAATGCTCAGAAATGGAAGAAAGAAAAGCAGGAAAACAAGAGGCCGCTGGAGAGAGATTAAGAGATGGAAGGACAGAAAGAAGTGATGAAAGGTTGCAAAAAATCATTATGGAAAAAAACGGGGAGAGAGAAATACCAGTTACACACAAAACAAAACAGGCTTGCAGAATATCCCACCTCAAAACCAGATCAGGAATTATGAAGAATCCACCATTCATCTGATAGCAATGTTCTGGTATGAAGGGACGATAGCAACCTAGTGCATTAGTTACTCCCACAGATGGAAAAAATCTGTTTCTAGCACAAGCCTCAAAGAGGCCACTGTCAAGAAGGCTTCAGAGGTAGCTTAGCTAAACACAAGAGATTTCAGTTTACAGAAATAAGAATCTTTCCCTGCCTGACAGAAACACATAGCATGAAATGGAAAAAAAAAAAAAATCCTGTTTTATGTTCGCATGAATTTTTGAAGACTATATGCAAATAAATGTGTACAGGCTGCATGAGAAGGACATGATTAAAACATACTTGTCACACAGGTCCTGCCTTTTCAGTAGAAGTTTGCTGCTGCAGAGTGCTGGGGCTACTGCGAATCGGGGCTAATTTCAGAATTAGAAACAGGTAAGCAAACAGTTACGTTCATCCCTTCTAGTAAATGCCACAAAGAGCGTGGAATAAACAAAATCACTGGCATACTTAACTGTGAGATTCACAGTAGTTTAGGAGTCCTGTACAAATATTTGTGCCGTGACAGCAAGATTGCAGCATCTGACGGGTTTAAGCAGCAGTTTCACTCCTAGCAGTGTAGGGGGCAGCAGCCACAGGGATTCTCAGTGGGGTGAGCACACTGCCAGCCCTGCAAAATAGTTGTGGCAGCAATTTAAACCCTGCTCATTTCCACTGTGCTTCCATGCCAACCCTGGGGAAAAAAATCCTGCTGCATCTCTGCTCCTGAGAGAGCAAGAGGAGTTTGTGTGGTCAGCACGAGCAGAGGAAGTCAAACAGCTGCAGTGAAGAGAAGCAGAATTTGACACATCAGTAGATTGGAAAACACTAGCAGAGCATGAAGCGTGGAAGCTGGGACTCATGCTGCCATTCCATCATTGGGGAAATGATGAGGAAACGCAAAGGCCTCCAGGAGATGCAGAAGATCCATCAGCAAGCATGATGAATATGTTTCAAACACACTACACCATTATTTTGGGGCTGTCTGGGGAATATGCCTACTGTACGTTGTCCTTCCAGACCTCCTGAATGGTATTACTCACCTTTCTTCAAATACTGTTTAGAAGTTTTCATATAACCTCCTTAACATTGTCCTAGTGGTTAGTTATTGCTGCGGTTAGACTTTGAGTTAAAATGAAGGAGTTCCCAATTTCCTCCCTTCAGTAACACAGGAACCTTGATACATGCCTCTAGGCATGTTGTGATGCTCAGTAAATAATTAGACGAAAGTAATCTCAACACACAGGATAATTGCAATAGATATAAATAATCTAAGTTAATTGAAGAAAAACCTCATCTTGTGTATGCCAGTTTTAGCAGAAACCTGACTGTGTTCTATAGATTTAACTGTACCCATTTCATCCTAGCACACTGGACAACCAATTAAATACTTATTAAGTACCGTAACATGCTTGTTACTAATCCTTTACCATTTCCTCTTTACAACTAGCTTCTCTCTTTTTTCTCCTCTTTCCTTTTGCAAAGACTCAGCACTGCTGATATAACCACCTCTTCCTTTCTGGTTTTATCTGTCACAGGTTTCACACAACCCTGAATCAGTAACTCTCTATTCACTCTTCATATGGACACCTTCTCCTTTGGACAGTATCCCATACATTATAATTTCACTCGTTATATTTAATTCTGCAAGCTCCATACTGCATCAGCATTATATTCTCATGGGAACATATAGCCTTCAAAAAAGATGTGCATGATCCTCATAGCTATTGATTAGAAGACAGCTGTAGCTCTAGCTCGGACACAAGAAAGTCTCTGCCACGCCAGACAAAAGCCTAGGTCTCGCTCAGGTCTAGAGACCTACCGCAGACAGTTTTCATTGGTTAGTTGATTTTGGTTTTCCCCCCAGTATTTACCTCAAGCAGAGGAGGAATTAAGAAGTCATTTCAGGCCAACAAGCCCACGAGCAGGCCGAACGAGGGAAACACACAACCTGCCTAGTGTCCTGCTCAGCAAATCTACCACGACCACCATGGATTCTTCCCTGGCATATGGCTCAGATTTAGATACGGGCCCAAGTGTAAGAATCTACATTTTAAAATAAAGAAATTTGAAATGACAGCCTGGTCTAAGTTTTGCAAAATTGCCCTTATTTTTAGACATACCAAATCAAAATCTCAGCTCTTAAAAACCCCTCTGGTGTGCAACATCACGCTTTCCAGTTTACAGCCACCCACTCAGCAGCACACATGACCGCAGGTGCTGAGGGTAGCTTCAGATCTGCTTTCTACTGTATGCTCTTGATTGACTATTCCTATTTCTCCAAGCAATGACCCCTGCTCATCATAATAGCAAATAAAAACTTGCTGAAAATATGATGCTTGGATTCCTTCTCTTCCCAGAATTACCAGGAGGGAAATGGATGTCTCTCAAGTGCAGAATCATATGCACAATAGTCTCTTCACACTTGCTCACAGGTCTTTTCCATTTTCACATAAATCTTTTTTATGTTGTACTCCCACCAACTAGTCTTTTTATTTTTGGCTTCACTACAGTAAACTTAATTTAACATTACGGCTTTTTGGTAGTTGTTGGTCTGCTTTTATGATTAATGAGTTTGAGACAGGAAATTCATAAAAACAGAATGAAAGAATCTATAATAAGCATGCAGTAAAGACAGGACTATTTTTCCTTAGAATAATTGTATGCCTGAGCACAAAAGAATGAGAAAGTTGCACATTAGGCTACAAAATCACAGCCGAAGGTCAATCTCAAAAACTTCAATTGAGATCTCTACATTAAGCATCAAATAAATTATAGGATAGAATAATAACACAGAATGTCTGTTCAAGTGTGCACCCATTTAGCCCATACACCCTCTACCTTGATGAGTAATTATCCTACATACTATGGCAAACTTACACATTAGTCATGGCAGTCTACTGTTCACTTGTACTGTTAGCTAGGTTTGTGGTTTGGGTTGGTTTTTTTTTCTTTTTTTAAATGAGGTGCAGCCTTTGACCACAGGCTACTCCCAGTGCTGGACTATAAAACATTTAGAGGTCAAAGGGAGCAGAACTGAAACAAAAAGGTTTAGAGCCAGCTTCAGACTGCATGGTTCAATGTTTTGGTAGACATGCATGCAGAAAAGAATTCAAAAACAATGCATCTAATCAACAAGAGCTGGGGATTCCTTTCTAGCTCTGTACATGGAAGACCAGGATGGAGAAATGCACAGAAAGTGTCTGTAAAACTTTTATGGAAACCAAACCAAACCTTTCTCCTCCACGCTATATAGAAAAATGCATTCATACTCTACTGTTTAAGAAAGAGGGTATACTTAAATAAAACAGTAACACTGCTACTACCTTTGACTTATTGGAAGTGTTACAAGGAGTTAGAATACAAAAATCACGTAAGAGTTATACGTTTTTGATGCAGCCCTGTTTGCATACGAAGTGTGAAAAAGCCCTGGTTTCTCAAACATAGCAGGAATCAGTCAGACAGGGAAAGCTGTAGTTCCTAGCCTCCATTTAGCCAGTACTGAGCTCAAATACTTTTCTAATAGCCAGATTCCTAGTGATTGTTCCATGTATGTTTTTAATTTTCAGCTGCTCTGCTCTTTGCTTCTCAAGCTTTATCATACTTTTTCCACATATACTTAATCACACCCCATCAAATAGCACCCATCAAATCTTCTCCCTGTATGGCTTGGTTTCAGTGGTGCTGCATGAACCTCTGACTCCTCGCTAACAGCTCAAGGAAAGCTCTGACTGTTTTAACCTATTTAGTTCCACTTGCATTTAATAGCTTCCTAGATTGACCATCAACTTGGCAACTGCTCATCAACTGTGTGTGAATAAAATCTGGGATTTCTGCATAGGACTGCCTCTCACAGCAATCCACTTACTAACAAACTATGGGTGGAAAAAAATTTTGATTACTGGGCATACTTCTGGAAGTGTTACCATAAGTCAGCAGATGATGAACTCTCTAAGACTCAATTTGGAGTTTTAGAAAGCAGGCATTCTTTATTGCGGCGCTGGGTGCAAGGTGGAATTTCCACAAATCAAGCACGCCTATGGCTAGATCACCGTTACATTTATACACAAGAATTACAAGGTAGTATACTCCCAGTTACAGTGATTGGTTAGTGATTTACATATAATTATAATATCGGTTATGTCATTCTCTTCTGTAACTACACTTGCATGGGGGAAGGGTCTTCACCTGGGCGAGGGTCTTCTTGACCTGTGGGTGTGGTTTTTTTAGTATTATAATGAAGGCAGTTCACTTCAGGACACCTTAAAAGTAGGTTTTGTTGCCAAGTTGGCCAGCTAGATATCTACCTTGCCAGGTTGTCAAATAACTCATCCCATATACAATAGAACCTAGGGGCTCTGGTTATGGTCTAGAGAGTCCAGAGAATAGGGAATAGGGACTTCAAGCTACACAGCCTCAAATAATAAGTAACACAGCAACCTATACATAACGCTACCATAGGGGTTAACTTTTATTGGAATAAATGTTCTTATAGTCGATTATTTAACAACCTAAAGATTCAGTAAAACTTAAGATACTCTTCAACAGAACAGTCCCGGACAGAAGTCTTAAGCAAAATGATGCAGTCAGGTTACATCAGTGCTCTGGTGGTGCATCACTAGAATAAAACTGAATGGTGACACTGCTTATAAGGAAAGAATGCATCATGGTAGAGAGATGATGCATACAGACTCATATTCTGCAATTTCACAGTGAAACCTTCCTGAAGTAACTACTCAGGTTATTGAAAGGAAGATTCCATAGTTGACAACTTCTACTAAAAAAAGTGTAAGATAATTCTGCTCTGTATGTTTGGAGACGCTCTGGAATGGTCTCTAAGGAAACTGACACTTGAGTAGAATTATTCCTTACAAGTAAATACAGTTGTACTGCATTTTGACAACTTCCAGTACCACTTCTTGTGCTCTGAAAGACAAATGTCAAAATGCTGTAGGACTGCATTTACCTGTAAGTGCTGACAAACATTGCTCAAGCCAGTTGCATCTTGGGAAATGCTTTTATAGCTGTGGCAAATACCCTTTTGCGATCATGTGTAATTTATACTATTTTAAAGTATCAGGAGTTAAAATATTGTACAGGATAGCCTATATCCTTATTACTATCTTAAGTGTTCTGCATGGTTTGTCAAGCAAGAATACACATTTGTCATCTTGCCTTTTAGTTTGGAAAAACATGCAGCTATTGGTTATTGTGACAGCTGGGAAATGTAAGTGTTCAACCCATTTAACTAATAAGTCAGTGTATGCACAGTCAACATTTATTTTCTCTTAATATGAAAAGCCTGAATATACACCGCTTAGCTGCCTCTTTTCCAGAAGCATATAAACAGAAGGATGGATGCATCAGTTGCATTAGCACCAATGCAAATTAAAATATGTGCTGAATGTGGGAAAAAATCAGTGTGTTCATTCAACTCCCCCCCAGCAACATTATACAAACAGAATTAAAGCAAATATGTAATTTCTACATCCAACAGTATATATGCCCTATAAAAATGTTAAACATTTTGTTGATAATTTAGCTTAGTGAAGCTGAATTCTGCAAACTTTTGTCTTCTGTAGAAAGAATTTACTTTGTTCAGCTGACTCCAGATTGACACTATGGAAAGCATAATCCTATACTCCATGAATCAGGTGCATCACTTCCAAATCACAATTATAATGCTGTTTGGAAAACAGAGGATACAAATCAAGCTATTTCCCCCACATGGTAATTATAGGATGCCTACACTATTTGATGCTATCGGCATAGAGTAATTACTGAAAAGGAGATAATTACATAAGTTCTGTTGTTTAAAGTGCAGGAATATCCCTTATCAATGCACAGCACTTCAAGGCCTGCATAGAGTAAGGCTATTTTATGTCACGGATCAATGAAAAAGTGCTTCAAATGGAGAAGTTAGCATCAGAGAGCTTACATAGGAGAACTCACCTTCATTACTCTACAACTTTCCAAAACCATGTCAGAATAACAGTTTCAGTGTCTTTCGTTGCAGGTTTATACTACACTAAAACCACACAGAATACAAAGCAATACAAACACAAACATGCATCCTTAGGAAGCGTGAACTCTTAATTACAGTGTGCCTATTACTTGATTGTTTCATAGAATTTAGGGTGAGTCTAAATGGTCTTTTGCAGGTAGGTGCAAATGTTTTCTACTTGTGCTGCTGGCTGACTGCAATTCAGCTCTGAATCACAAACAATACAGCCACAGTTCACGCCTCTATCCCATGATTTCATCAGAAAGGCCCATTCAGAGTGATACACAAAGCCCTCTAAAGCTCTGCCCTCAGAGGTTTGTCATCATTTCTTTTCAAAACTGGGTTTCATAGCTTGAGTCCTATGGTAACCGCAGCAACACAATTTCTGTATCAGAGTTCTGCTGCGTTCAGCCAGAAAAAGACCCAGACTGAGTGAATTTACCTCAATCGTGAAAAGGCTGTGTAGACATGACCTTGATACAACTCCTTCCTGATTCGTCTCTTAGACCCGTGAACAGTACTCATCGCAATTTGTTCATAGAAGGGTAAGAGAGAAAAGGAATGTGCCACTTCTTTGCATGGATTTAGTAGGGTTTATAAATTCCTTCCACCAGCTAGTGCGAAGTCCCCAGCATTCCTGTAGTTTACCTTGCAATTTTGTTCTTTGTTTATACAGTCTCTTTTCCATGGAGCACTATGTGAAAAGGATGCTGTTGTACCCTCTGCATTTGCTAATGCACTTCTTCATGAACAGCACTATAATTCTGTGGAATTTTAACTCCTTAAATAACAGGGTAGGGAAGATAAGATGTATACACTTTTTTTCCTTTTCAATCCATCTTAAGAAAATGCAAACTAGAGCAATTCATAGGGACTGAAAATTTCCAGTACAATTTCACATTTGCTGTATAAAGCTCACTTACAAGTCCACTGGTCTGAATGGTATAATTGCAGCTCACAGAGTGGTGGCATGTTGAGTGAAACTCTAAGTCACTCCAGGAGCTGGTATACCGGCAGAGATAAACTGAAGAAATAATGTCAGTCCGAGAACTAGACTGGAGCATTCTAGCAAATATTTTATCTAATTGCATTCCGAAACAAAAATAGTCTTCCATCTCTTTGTACGTCTTTGTAGGAAAGCTTCAGTGAGAGTCTGTTCAGACCCACGATAGTCACAAAGTCATTTATAGGAACCTCCACAAAATCATTCAGTCTTACTCTCACAATTACAAAGAACTATGACTTTAATAGGATGAACTGCCTGGAGGTACCCACGTTCCTCCACTGACTGCAGAGGGAGAGGGCTTGACTGGACACCTAAATTGCACAGAGCTAAAACCAGGTGAGGTTAATGCTCTGATGACATTGAGGTGGAAATGATAAGCATTAAATTTACAGTATCAGTTCTTCCACAGATGAGGTCTACAATGGCTAAATGGAATGAAAAACGCTTAATATGCAAAGTATTCAAAAAATCCCCACCAATGTCTTTTATCTTTGCTTTCGTGCATATTCCCAGTCTCTAAGTGCTAAGTGGAAGCATAGGACTACTTATGCTTTCAATGTAAAGTGCATGCTCAGTTCCAGTACGCACGGTCAGCACTCCAGCACAGTTTCCATTTTCAGCACATTTCAAAAGATGTGAACTGGTTGACGAAAACCCATACCATACTGATCTGAAGTATAGTAGCATCAGGAACAAGTGAAACCCTGAGACTTTTGCTCAGCTCAGAAAAGGGAGTCAGAGCTCTAAATGTTCTATCCCACCTTACTGCAATTGGGCCAAAATGGATGGATAGGGAGACATTTTCTTCCATCTTTCTGAATAACTTTTGTGAAATCAGCTGGTAGTCTTAGTTAGTGTACTAATCAAATGTCCAACACCAGAAAAGTTGCCATTACGACTGACAAAGTGCTGATGACATGGAGACTTCCTCCTCACCTGCCACGTGTGCCTGCCACTCCACGACCAGTTTGATGCTGTTGGCTACAGAATTTAACTCCAGTGCTTTCACCATTTTTGTCCCATGTATGTGTGTATGTATGTATATTTGCATGTATAAATGTCTCCCTCTGACATTATTTACAGGCCCTAGAAATCCTTTCTGCTCTGCTGTTTTTGTTGTTTGTATACTATTGTACAATGTCTTCGCAGAAGCAAATCTCAGCATAAAAACAGCGTGTTTAATGACTACCCAGAAACTTTCTATAACAAATGGATTCCAATACGGTATTAGTTTACTAAGCAGGCTTTGTATCTCTAAGAACTTCAAATTGTCTCGAGCAGAATATAGATTTTTCTAAGATAGGGTTAAGATGAGATTTTTTGTGAACATTGGTGTGTCCTTCAGGCTTGAAATAAGTGATCTTACCACTGTTTATTTTGCCAGACAACTGGCACAAACACATTGTCACTGACCCCCCCCGTGCTTATGCAGGCTTTTATATTGTAGCTGGGTGAGCTGGGAAAAATCCTCCACAAAGCTCTCATCTGTCTCTTACTTTTAGCTTTTATTCCCAAAACTGAAATGGGTAAAGATTTTTTTAATTCTTTTGGACTTGAAATCACCAGTAGATCTTATCTCTGAGACACAGAGCCTGTTGAAACTTTGGGCTTGGTGGTAGATCCACTTCAAGAAACAAAAAAATAATTTCTGACTTTGCAGCAGATTAAAAATATATTAGCGAGCTCAGGCATAGCATAGCTGGGGCGCAAAAACTCCAGTGACAATTGCAAGAGAAATAAAATACGTACTTAATCATCCAGGCAGCCTCGCTGAGTTCCACTGATTTTTGATTAAGCAGAACAGACAGATAAACACAACTAACATTGTCCTTCCAATCAGTGGCCTCTGCATGAAATCAATGCTCCTGTATTACACTGGCGTTAAAAGGCCCTTATCAAGAAAAAATTCTTATTTCATGAAAGACCTACTGTGCTTGTGTTATTCACAATGTATTTCACAATTCTTGCCATTTAAATCGCAGGCATTTTGCAGACATAGAAGGGTTGTTATTGTTTTTTTTCTCATAATCGCTCTTCCTGTTGCTTCTAATATAACATCCATTGTAAATACACTCAATGGGTCAATTTCACTCTCACTTATAAAGTCCACTTAATCTTCCTAGGCTCCATGAAAAGCTTTTTGGTTCGGTAATGATGCAGGAACATTTTTTAAGAAAGAGGTTCAAGGAGAGGGGTTTTTTATTTTTTAATTAAAGTTTTACACAGGATAAACATCATTCTCAATGACAGCCTGCCCAATTCCTATGCTTTGTATTAAGGAACATGCGAAGGACTTTGAAATTGTGCATAAATGTTGAAGAGGTTGAACACTAGTCCCAGAATTTAGGTGGATGTGTGAAAACTTACAGGAGTTGCTTTTCCATTTCTGTGGAAAGCTCCATGGAAACTCCATTTCCAGGAGTCAATGGCCTCAAAAGTTTTCATGGTCCATCAAGGCATTTCTTCTTTTCTATATTATTCAGCGAGAATAAATATCCCACTTCCATGTGTCACAAATTCACCTAAGGTGACCTGCAACTTCGTGAAAACCACTTCCTTGTATTTTGAAAACCTGTAAAACACACCTCACATAGTTGCAGAGTCTCAGCTGCACTATAAAAAAGTCATTTTTTTGCCACATACCTTTTTTTTGTTGGTGGGACAAATGTAGAAATTGTCAATAACAGTGGCAATCCCGGGCTGTAGATTCAACTTTGTGTATAACGTCCCAAAATCTGAGGACCTGAAAGAAATCAAACATCTGTAAGTGCTCTCTTCTAAAGGCTTCAGCATTGAAACTCTGAAAAAAACCCCACTTTGTAGCAGTAACTATCCCTTTTCAATGCTTCTCTGCCATCCTTTTGTTCTTTTCAGTGCTCATTAGCTAAAAGAAACTAAAAGAAACCTGCCACTATATTAAGAATATTTTTCTAGGTTTGAAAAAACATGGCTAGTTCTGTCTGTATTTTGCAGTTCCGTGTGGTGCTAGTTTTCATCCTGACACTGCATCCATCGTGCAGTGACAGAAGCGCAACACATATACTTTTCCATCACCACCCACAAGGTGGGAAAAAAGAGCTAAGCAGAGCAAGGGCTCATCTGCAAGTACTAACAGCACCTCCTCGGTTATGCAGAAAAATAAGAGCTGACTTCAAAGCCCAGTGTTGCGTAAGAGAACAATTTGGCCTGAGATCTGGAAAACTTGCAATAGACCTCTACCAGAATTCGTACTTGATAAAGGTATCCATCTGCTCCTCCAGCTCTTTTTCAGAGGATCACGTAATTTTGAATGAATAAAAACAAAGTCAGTACTTGGCCATCAGTATGTCATACACACAAACCTATGAATATTTCAAATGTGGGCACTCTGCAGAAATTGTTTTGCATTCCTGAAAAATCTACAGTGAAAAATGGCATCTGTGCTACGCACCTGTACCTGCAATGTCTAGTATAAAAAGAATGCACAAGTAAAACGTTAGTATAGGAAAATGTTAGTTAGTGAAACTCAAAGCAAGTCACATCCAAAATTAAATCACTTTGGATGAAGCCTCATTTGTTATACATAGGATCAAATTGCACCATATGGTCTCTCCATATTTACAGTTTTTCATTTGGAAGTTTGGAAGGGGACTCAGACACCTCTAAGGTACCTGTCCCTTTGTCACCAAGAAGCCCTCCCTAGGACAGACGGTTGGGTGGGAGGACTTCCACTCTATATGCCCTTTTCTTCACTGGAATCATAGAATCATAGAATCATAGAATCATTGAGGTTGGAAAAGACCTCTAAGATAATCGAGTCCAACCGTCGACCCAACACCACCA
>NW_008794710.1:42899-54907 GCF_000699145.1 Aptenodytes forsteri
CCTCCTTTCAGGTAGTTGTAGAGAGCGATGAGGTCTCCCCTCAGCCTCCTTTTCTCCAGGCTGAACAACCCCAGTTCCCTCAGCCGCTCCTCAGAAGACTTCTTCTCCAGGCCCCTCACCAGCCTCGTTGCCCTTCTCTGGACACGCTCCAGCACCTCAACGTCCTTCTTGTAGTGAGGGGCCCAAAACTGAACACAGTATTCGAGGTGCGGCCTCACCAGGGCCGAATAACAATCGGCTGAATAACAATCTCCTTTAAGGAATGGGGCTGAAGGTGCCCTGCCCGGTACCTCTGTGTTATTCAAACAAGTGGGAACATGCAACAGCTCTCATGTCGAAGAGAACCAGGATGACACCTGTGTCCCTCCCACTGTGACACTGAGGACTGCCTATGCAGTGAGTTCTGCCCTATAGCCCCATTCTACCATGTTCATTGCTCCCTGCGTGGGCTCTGTTGTCTCATACTCCTCGCCCAGGGGAGTCACTGCTGAAATTGGTAGGAACATGACCAAGTACAGCAAGAGTGAAAAGTGAGAAACCAAATCCCTGGCTGAGCATACACACTTTGACAGGTGGCCCAGAGCCTAAGGTTTCCTCCAAGCCACCTGAGGCAGAACGGTCCCCAAGGGGCTGGTGCCCGGAGGAGGCTGCAATGAGCACTGTGTGCCCACCCGCTGCCCACCCATGTCCTAGTCCTGCTGGGGATGTCGCTTAAGTCGGAGGGGATGTGATATGAAGCCAGAGGTGGCTACTTTGCAATCACACATCCAGCTTTCCACGTGATGTGAGAACTTTCAGCTGTGGTCATGGAGCAGCTTTCTATGTCTTTGGCATCACCAAGCATATCGGGCACAGAACTATATGCCTGGATCAGGCTTTAAGGGACACCAAGTAAAGAAGGGTTCATATTTACCTTGCTTTTCTTCCCTCTCTACCAGTCAAAAAATGACTGGGCATAAGCCTATGACACCCAGACCACACTCACAGCCTGAAGTTGAGAGTTTATCTATTTTATAGTGGTATCTGAATGGATTTGATACCTTTTTTTTCCCCCATAATGTTGCTTTGCCTGCAGATATACAGCAATGCATTACAAAAGTTAATGGAATCACAGCAATTCAGTTTTGACAAATAATTATGCAGAAATCAAATACATACAATTGCACTGCACTGGGTATTCAGCACCAACCTAATTAAAATTCTAAGGGGAATAGGATGGACAGTGCTAAACCTAATTTGCCAGAGGTGTTTGACAGAAAAGAAATTAAAGCAAAGACTAAAATACTGACTTCAGCCAGATGTACTGAAATCATGCAGAACAAGTATGTATGATGGAAACAGAACCTAGTCTATTCTCTTTGAGGAAAGAATATCAGGTCAGTGGCTTGCCCAGTAACAACATCCTGAAATAATTCTCTGAACCTTAAAGATGATCCAATTTGCTTTGAAGAGGCAGTTCCAGGATTAATACAATGGGACCACTGGAGAGTGACACTGCAGGAGGGACGGTATGAAAGGTATGAAAAGAGTACAGGCAGGAAGCCCAAAGAGGATAAGCCATTTCAAAGATAAAAAGTTCCAGTCTAAAACTTCATTTTCTAGTTCTCATTACTTATAAAAAGTACTACAAGAAAAGAATAAAGTTGTAACAAAAAGAGTACGCTAAGGTAACTAAGGTATTTTCAGACAAAGGTAGAAAAACTATCTAGTCAAAAATCTTTTCTTTTCTGGTACAAATTAGCTATCTCAAGGGGGAAAAAAAAATCCAATTCCAATCTGAGACAACAGGCTAATGCATATCCATAAAGGTGCACCATGCCTAAGCAGGAAGACCAGATTGGCAGATCATCTGTGGAGAAATTTATTCAGACTCCCAAACCTTTTCTACCATTGTTGTTAAACCACAACAAGGCTGGGCCTTGAGGGAGCCCAGGAATGTCAGCTACTCTTTGAGGCATTTACATACAAGAAGGCATAGTTCAAGGACATCATTCAAGGGAAGCACTGTCCAAAACAATTGATTCCAAATCTGCTATAATCCAGAGAAAACAGGTCACCACAACTTTTTTACTTGAGATAAAAATTTCAAGTTCCTGACTCTGCATATAGAAAGAATTAACATTTTGTAGCACACAGCTAGAACAGAATTCCCTGGAATTGCTCTACTGGGCCACAGACAGGGCTGGGGAGGATGAATTCTGGGATCTTAGTGCATGCCTATTTTGAGAATATATTAAGAAGAAGCACAAAATATGTTTTGTACCAAATTCAGGAGAGGAGGAGCCCTTTATGCTCTTCCAGTCATAAAGAGATTTTTTTGTGTGTGTTAAAAACCAAACTTGTGCTGTGTGAAAAGTGTTAAGGAGACGGGGAAAAAACCCCACAAATTAACCATCTGTGCTTATCAGGACACATACATCTTCTTTCCTCCCTAAAAATTAATGAAAAGATATTTCAAGCTATAATGGAAAGAGGATGTACATGATAAGGAGAGTAAAACATCCTTCTATAGCATTGTTTATTTGCAGTGGTAGCACAACAGCACAACTCCATAAACCAGAGCAAGAAGTTTAAAGGTTGATTTCGTAAAGATGGGCCTGACCTGTGGTTCTGAGAGATCTGGATGCATTTAGTGACAATTTTGGCTTTCTGTGAGACATTCCAGGGGATACAGCAAGCTATCCACAGGCTGCTTCCAGCTGATGCTTATCCGCCTGTGCACTAGAGGCTACAGATTATATGGATGCTTCTTAGTACAGCAAAACTCAGTGGAGGACTCATAGGAAACACATCTTTCAGTATTCAGGTGATGGGCCATTCAAGACAGGTACGACCATCACATGCTGGAATGACATGATTACTCATGTATCGATGCAGACATCACACAACCTTTCTCTGACAGGGCTTGTGGCTGGGTAATAGCTTCTTTGAAAGTGTATACATCTGCTGAAACGTGCCATTCTTCTTTTTCTTTCTTTAAGGAAAAATCACTTGTCACTGTAACAACGGCATCTTGAAATAACAATTCTCAAAATCGAACAATGATATTACAGCACAGACAGAATCATGTCTTTTTAGCTTGTTTTAATACTGTGAGCTCAAATGATAGTTGGGAAAACTTCCAAGTGGTACAGAAATGTACCCTGATGAAACAAAACTTCCAAAGCCCCTAAACTCTGAGAAAGTTTGGGTCTCATCCTTAAAAATGTAACTTTTTTATATTCGAGCTAAAATAAATCTATGTCTAACATAATTTGGAACTGTACCTAAACGCCGAGTCTGGACATCTTCCAACAGAAATATTGAGAAAGAAGAAGAAATTTAACAGATACCAAAAGAGACATGAACCAAATGTTTGCCTGTCTAAACTTCACTATCATTATACAGCTCTCGACTGATGACTCACACCTATGATTCAGTATTGCTCACTGTTAGTTATTTTTCCAGATGATATTTACAAGTATATATTAACATACATATATATGCCTAAGTCAAATTCAATACTCAAAGAAAATGTCAGCTGCAAATGCTTCCTTCCCCGTTTTATTTTTAATGAATTGAAGAGATGCGCACTGGAAAGAATGGTTGGAACACTTAATACACAGGTTGATCAGATTTCCTTTACCTTTTCTCCTTGAAAATTTTCTCAAGCTCCTTTCTAGCCAAATGAGCCATACTGTGCAAGCTCTAGTAACTGAAAATCCTGGAAGAAAACAATGAAGAGATTTCATAACATGTATATAGTAAGATGTTAATGAAAAATTTTAGAGACATCAAAATTGCATTCCTAAGTCAAATTCAATACTCAAAGAAAATGTCAGCTGCAAATGCTTCCTTCCCCGTTTTATTTTTAATGAATTGAAGAGATGCACTGGAAAGAGAATGGTTGGAACACTTAATACACAGGTTGATCAGATTTCCTTTACCTTTTCTCCTTGAAAATTAACTCAAGCTCCTTTCTAGCCAAATGAGCCATACTGTGCAAGCTCTAGTAACTGAAAATCCTGGAAGAAAACAATGAAGAGATTTCAAATGACTCACGGATTATTTAACTAGCAAAACAAAAAGAAAACATTTGGGAAAAAACATAGGAAAGATCTGCTGGTTTAGATTATTGTGAGTTGTTGGAAAAAAAAAAAAGATTCAATTGAGATGCACATGACAGTATCAAGGAAGAGTGGATCCGTGCGTAACACTCACTGGACTACCTCCCACTTAATTTTCTCCAGACTGTGTTGCAAATGTCTTCTTCTCTTCTTCCCTCCTTTTGGTCAGAAGAACAATCCAGTATTTACGTCATGAACTTTAAAGTGCAAGAGAAATTAATTCAGATTCTTGCTCTATCACATACTTCTGTCTAACACCAGGATTGCCTTTGTGTTCTAGTCCCTCACCTGAAAAATAAACACTATCTATCTCCTATACCTCAAATGTCTGTAAGGAATCTATAGGATAGAGCAATGAAGGACTGGCTGATGGAGTATCTAAAACAGATACATCAGAAGTTCCAACAAGAAATGACAGGACAAACCTACGGAAAAGAAAGTAACCAGAGGAATATCATTAAAGAAGTGGTACACTAATGTATTGTCATTACTTAAACAGCACAGAAGGGCTCTTACACGTACAATGTGGAAATTGCAGAGACGATGGTTAGCCTCATAAAATCTTTTTAAACAACAACAACAGAAAACCCAAAACCCCAAAGCCTTTCTTCAGAGTAGAAACACATTGTAATGTTGGGTTCCAATACCTGACTCACGTATTGAGGAATTCATGCAGATAAAAAGTTTCTCCAAAGGCTGTAGAAGTGTATGACTCCTAGCAATGCAATTAACAGATTACTCATCAGCTATCAGCTCTGCTGGAGTACTTTCTGAAAATACCTCTCCCTCTGCTTTCCAGCCTTTTTGAAGTTACATATTTTTCCTCTCAAAAACAGATATATAGAAAAGTTTCTTCCTTAATCCAGTTTTACACTAAAGAATCAATGGCATAGGCAAGAGCAAAGAGATAAACAGTTTACCAACTTCAAATTTAGGTAATACAGAGTTTACCTGTTTTTCCAAAAGCACTACGGAGATGAATGTATCCTGTTTTTACTTACCAATCCATTACTGATAACATATATTGATCACATATGCTGATAACATAGATATTTTTAAGAACTGTGGATTATCACAACAGCCTTTTTGGCTGAAGTGATCTGCTCTGTAATGCTCTGCTGAGTAGAGAACATGGTGTAACTCTGCATTTATACAGTTACAGACATTCCTTCCCATTTTTATTATGTGCACATGAAGAGCCCTACAGTCTCGGTTGCTACATGGGAGCACAATAAAGGACAGACAGCCATTCGCAGTGGCTTTTTAGTGACCTGTAAATATATATTTGACTGTAAAATACTGACTTAAAAAAATCCACAGAAAAAAACCCAAATGAAACCAAAACACTGAACAGACGCATTCACATCGAGTGAGAACTCAAGGAGGATCAAAACGTCACAAATTCTAGAACTGGACTTTTATTCAATGCATTAAATATACCCAGTTCAACTGGCTGCATCAAGAGGGAAAACCAGTCCTCTGTAGCTGGTAATAAAAACAAGGATTACCCTGCTAGGTGACTTTAGGGAGTCGGATCCTTTCCTCGGGAACTATGGTTACTAACATTCACAGTGAGGAATAGGACACGGCCTTATTTTGCAATGTACTTGAAAATCACAGAAGACAAATGCTAAACGATGCTACACTTCGGCTTCTCCCCTGAGCGTTTAACAATCGGCTCCCCGACATTACACGGTAACTGGGCTGACTGTGCCCCGTACTGGCATGCCAGGCTACAACTTTCCATCCAGATGTTGCAAATACCTTTGCAAAAAGTGTTTCGAAGCCCACATTTTCCAGGAATTACCCTGCCTCAGAGCTGTCTGGACACAAAGCTTCGCACAGTACAGGAACCATTCATGTTTTCTTATGAGAGAACATGGAAGGTGATAAACAGAGCTCTATGTACGGATGGGGGTGTTACTTAGTGCAGAAATTCAAGCTATATAATACATACTTATGTACTGTATCATGTTTTCCCTTACTGGTATCTTCTGTCATGCATTTATCGTGTACTGTTTTTGGTTAATTACTTAATCTGTACAATACACACACACACACACACTTAAACGCCAATAGTTAGCAGCACTGTGTCTTTAGTATATCCTACATTATCTTTCAGTGCTGTATTTAAACATTCCTACTCTGCATAGTCTCACTGTACACCACCACAGTTATCTTTTGCAGCCCTTCGTTAGTCCTTCAATACAGCACAAACATCCTGCTCATTAGCCTATAATCACACTGCTTATCAGTTGCATTTTCAAGCTCCTCATTACTTTGCTGCACAGCTCCAATAATTAGATTTTATATTTTACAGGCCTGTAAAACATTGCATTAGCTTCTATTAGCTGCAGCCATCACCTTTTCTCCCAGAAACTGTTAGTTTAGGTAGGACACCTATTTTGAAACTACTGCCTTGGTGCATTAATTCCATCACCAACACACAGCACTCGCTGACGGCACGTCTTGGAAGGTACAGCCTGTAGCCACGCTTGCAGTACACAGATATTTGTGATGAATCCGTTCAACCATGAAACAAGCAGTGTCATAGTGACAAAGCAGACAAGACACAGCCAAGAAGACAGGGTTATGTCTTACTTTTGTAAAAAGTAGGAGCTCTGTGTTATTTCTTCCTTTTCAGCTTTGCAACCCAGGCAGGGCTGGGGCAGGCAGTGGAGTGCGCAGCCCTCGGGGTGCGATTGCCAGACATGGCCGGGCCTGGGGGCACCTTAAAAATTTCCCACCATCGTTCCACCCCAGCCATTTGTTCCTGTTAAAACAACTGAAATGATCCACATTCAAATTAATGGTTTTGAAGATTTATTTTTAACCTGGATCATTTCAGTAATCCTGTTTACAACTCAGTCCCACGAACAGTTGTAGAGGCCTAAGTAAGTGAGTAGAAAAAGAGAATGAAATGGTGAAAAATTGGGAAAGATAAATTTCTTAGCACACTTTCTTCACTGAATTCAATGTATCACGTAACTAACCCTTAGCATGCAAGCATTTACCCTAAGAAACAGTCCTGTGTAGATTTAGTTTCAGTAGCTGCAAATCCTGCAGTGCATTAGTAGGTTTCAGCAAGGAATGGAGTATATCATAGAGTGTTTGAGGGGTTTGCTACTGAGAGTCAGCTCTGGCATATTAGAAACATAAATAAAATACCAGAACTAATAACTCACACAGTGCTACAAAAATTATTAATATTAATTTGGGGGTTTTGTACCATAAAAATGCTAGCTGGATTAGAGTACAGGAAGAAATTTACCATTAGGTGTAAATTTTTTAATAAAAAGGCTTTCCTTCACAACCTCAATTTATTATTTCTGTGTCCTGGTTTCGGCAGGGATAGAGTTAATTTCCTTCCTAGTAGCTGGTACAGTGCTGTGGTTTGGATTTAGGATGAGAACAATGTTGATAACACACCGATGTTTTAGTTGTTGCTAAGTAGTGCTTACACTAGTCAAGGACTTTTCACCTTCCCATGCTCTACCGACTGAGAAGGCTGGAGGTGCACAAGAAGCTGGGAAGGGGCACAGCCAGGACAGCTGACCCAAACTGGCCAAAGGGACATTCCATACCATGGGACGTCATGCTCAGTACATAAACTGGGGGGAAGCTGGCCGGGGGGGGCCGCTGCTCGGGGACTGGCTGGGCATCGGTCGGCGGGGGGTGAGCAATTGCACTGTGCATCACTTGCTTTGTGTATTATTATCATCATATTATTATCATTTTATTTCAATTATTAAACTGTTTTTATCTCAACCCACGAGTTTTTCTCACTTCTACTCTTCCAATTTTCTCCCCCATCCCACCAGGTGGGGGGAGTGAGCGAGCAGCTGTGTGGTGCTCAGTTGCCGACTGAGGTTAAACCACGACATTCTGAAAGTACCATGTTGGGAAAAAAACAGTGGATTCACTAAACTATTTAACTACTACCTACAAAAAAATGAATACTTCACTTCCTATATAGTGTTAACTTCCTTCCACCAATTTGAACAAACATCAACCTGTGAAAAAAATGTGTGGTTTTTTAAAATTTAGGGAAAATAAAGAAGAAAGAAAAGCCTTTGGTGCTAAAATGCAATACTCCAAAATTACGCTTACTAACCAGATTGCCAAAAGTGGAAACATCCTTATATCACTTCCAGTACGATTCCTCTTTTGTGAGTGCTGTGACTGGAAATGAGTAATTACAAAGGAAAATTTCTCATCTCACATACTTGTGTTCTTTGGGGAAAGAGGACGGTTTAAGAACATTTTCTTGAGGTTTGCAAGGAGCATTAAAATTCTCCACCATGGAAAAATGCTAGGTATTTTCCACAGCCCAGGCTTTTTATTTAAACCACTACACACAGCTGAAATATTTCTGAAACAACTTTATTCTCAGTCAGGCAGTTCCTTGGAAGGCAAGAATGATGTTGGGATGTATGAGAAGAGAGAATTTGGCCCTGTGCTTTCTGACCAGAACAGCAAGTTCTCTTGTAATCGCTGGATAGATCCAGCTGCAACAAGAACATTTAGGAAATTAAAAAAGGACTGATAAGAATTTAATAAATTGTATGTGCACATTCACATGCGATTATGTATTCCTCTAGTGACGGGCTCTGCCAACTATAATAGTCAGCTACTTACTCTTCAGTAAGTGGAACTCTTCTTTAATTCCATTTGTAGAAGTTTTTGCTTTTGCTGCTGAAGTGCTGACCTCAACTTTATGGTTGCTCTGGGGGAGGTGGGAGGGGGAGTGAATTATATAGCCAGGTTGTAGCACTTTATAAAAAGGTAAATGAAGTCAATGTTTTGTCAGTAATTTGACTGTGGTACTCTGCACCTGAAGCCAAATGCTTGGCAGAACTAACGGAGTAACTGGACATTTTTATAAAGAACAAAAATATCCTAAACAGTAAGTAAATACAGATAAATAGACTCTGGAAGGTATCAAGCCTTATGCTGAGCATATTAGAGACCCATCAACTGCCCCACGGTTGTCTGTTGTGGGTTTTCTGGCATGCTTCTCTGAAACTGCTAGTACACATCACGGATGGAGGCTGGGCAGTGCCCAGATGCAGCACAAGCTCATCCAGGATATCAGTTTTCTGATTATTCTAAGTTATTACAATTGCGTCAGGAACAAAACCTTTACAAGTAATTTTAAGGCATCATTCTGAATTCTTCTCCTGCAACAGAAGTTCACTGTCCGTGTTGAAAACACCGCCTGCTTCACCCATGCCTGCCCATGAATGAAGCTGCCACGATGTGTCTGAAGTCACGAAAACATTTGGACAGTTAAAGAAGATCAGGTTTTCCTAACAGCCTTTGAAATCACCGTGTGTCTGTGCCATCTGAACCGGCAGTTTGCAGAACACAGTGGGAAAGCCTGCAGGTAATGATGGGAGGAGGCACACCTGAGGGTGCTTCGACTGGGGAATTCAGATGCTCACAACCACTTCAGCAGGACTTGTTTCTGTTACTTGCCCCAGTCGTAATCTCCTAATAGTCTCCTACAATTGCTGAAGCTTTTTTTTTTAAGTTTATTTTGTTTAGAGCTTTCAGCAGCCAAATTTCCCCTGCAGTTGTTCTCCTGTAACTGCAGTGACACCTGGGGAGGGCCGAGCCCATCAGCTGTAGTTTGGCCTGCTGTTGAACTTGGCAAGTCAGCAGCACATAAAGCCCCAGCAGATGTTTCTGCTTTTATAGCAGCTCTTCCAAACCCTTGGCCAGACATAAATCCAAAATAGATCCAGAAAAGAGACAAAGAGTGCCACCATCACGGCTCTTAAAATTAGAAGGCAGAACCAGCCTTTTCTGCAGGACTCCGAGAGACCATTAGCAGCAGAAGGTGCTGTGAAGTGTTCCCATAAATTATGCAGACAGATTACGAGGGCCAGCCACAGCAAATGCAGCACATTTTGCACTGCATCGCAGTTTGCTAGGAAACAGAATCCTAAGACAAATACACGCGTTTACATAGGAGTTTCCAAACTGAGAAGATCACACTTCATAGCAACAAGAACAGGAAGCAGGCGGTTTTATGGCCATTAATGCTTTCACGTGGATCTACGATGCTTCCACACCACAGTAATGAATGTTCTAAAAATAAAACAGCAAGGAGATGACCCTTGGCAGAAGAAGTCTTCTGAATACATGCCATGCTGGATCTCTTTTGCAAAAAGAAAGTCGCACTAAGAGTGTGTTCACAGCTGACATTGTGCTTTACAGAGGAGAGGGTTGATATATGCCAGGGTGACATGCTAATTCCTTCGTTCACTTGATGATGACTAAGTGCTCTTAACAGAAGCTCGGTCCACTATAAATTGTTGCCATGTAATTTCAAATGCAAGTGAAAACAACCCCCACAGAGTAAGATTAGCTCTCTACATCCAAAATAACACAAAGTACTCAAGGAGCTGAAAACTTCAATCACATTCTTGTCTGGCATTAAGGGAGACTAGGAGGAGAAAAAAGTGACCCAGTGTCTAAAAAGGAGGAGGTTTTTTTTGTAGGAGTGAAGGTTATTACATGTTCTCCTGCTTCCCCTAGCTTCTACCATTCAAGCTCAGATGGAGCTGCCAGCAGAGGATGCCAGTCTGCAGATCTGGGGCTGCAGGGGTGTCTGGGGTCTCTCGCGGAGGTTGGGATAGCAAGAGATGGGCTCCTTCCTTGCAGGAGCTCTGTGGTGGCAGAGGATCTGGGTCACCAAGTGAAGAGCTGCAGATGGAGGTCAGCAGACTTCACAGCATCCGAGATGACAGGAAGGAGATCCATGGGATCCTCTCTGAGACACTGCAGCTGTAAGAGCCTGAATCCTCCCATGATGGCGAAGGCTGGAAGCTGGTGACTCCTGGCACCAGGAGGAAATCTCCTGCTCCATCTACAGATCTACAACTACAGAATAGCTCCAGTGCCCTGGAAGCACGTGAGGGGCTGGGACCAGTGTCCAGCAGAGCACTGAGCTGACCGAGCCTGAGCCACACAGCAGTGCCAGGAAGAAATGTCCAGTGATAGTAGTTGAAGACTCCCCACTACAGTGGACGGAGGCCCCCATCTGCTCACCTGATCTGCTGTCTAGGGAGGTTTGCTGCTTGTTGGGGGCTTGGATCCAGGATGTGGAAGACAGACTGCCAAGTTTTTTCTGTCCCTTAGATTATTAACCCCTGTTGCTTTTCTTCATGGACACCCACATGGGTGAGACCCAGGGGAGACCTGGACAGTACCAACCATGACTACATGGCTCTGGGGACAAAGGCCAAGGAGGGCCCAGGCTGTCTTCTCCTCAATCCTGGTAGTGTGGGGAAAGGCCGCGAGGACGTGTAGAGGGATCCTGTAGGTTGATGCCTGGTTGTGCCCCTGGTGTTGACCATAGGATCCTCCTTGGTGATCAAGGACTGCTAGGGAGAGATGAGAGCCACCTGACAAAGTGGGACAAAAGCATCTTTGCCAACAGGCTGGCCAGCCTAGTAAGAAGAGCTTTAAACTACAAATGACAAGGGAGGGAGATTAATATCCACAATCAAGTGACGAAGTGGTGGACAAATGTTGGTTGACAGCCGGCTGAACATGAGCCGGCAGTGTGCCCAGGTGGCCAAGAAGGCCAATGGCATCCTGGCCTGTATCAGAAATAGTGTGGCCAGCAGGAGTAGGGAAGTGATCGTGCCCCTGTACTCGGCACTGGTGAGGCCGCACCTCGAATACTGTGTTCAGTTTTGGGCCCCTCACTACAAGAAGGACGTTGAGGTGCTGGAGCGTGTCCAGAGAAGGGCAACGAGGCTGGTGAGGGGTCTGGAGAACAAGTCTGATGAGGAGCGGCTGAGGGAACTGGGACTGTTTAGCCTGGAGAAAAGGAGGCTGAGGGGAGACCTCACCGCTCTCTACAACTACCTGAAAGGAGGTTGTAGAGAG
>NW_008794710.1:55074-110227 GCF_000699145.1 Aptenodytes forsteri
GTGGTGTTGGGTTGACGGTTGGACTCGATGATCTTAGAGGTCTTCTCCAACCTTAATGATTCTATGAAAGGGTGCAGAGTGGTATGGACAAGAGAGACCTCGTAACCAACAGAGGTGGGCAGGAGTGCGCCCAGTCCAAGTGTGTGCACACAGATAAGGAAGTGCCCACCGGACAGCATGATGGGGGAAGCTCTCACCCTTTTCCTGGGAAATCAGCGTGACTAGGTGCCCATCTGAAGTGTCTGTACACTAATGTATGCACCTTGGGGAACGAAGAGGAGGAATCTGAGGTCTGCACACAGTTGCAGGGCTATGATCTAATTTGGGATTACAACCCTAGAATTCAGGAGAGCAGACTTCAGCCTATTCAGGGATCTGCTTGAAAAAATCCCATGGAATATGGGATCAGGAGATGGGTCCAGGACAGCTGTTTGATTTTCACGGATAACCTGTTCCAAGCTCAAGAATGGTCCAATCCAATTAGCAGGAAGTCAAGCAGGAGTGGCAGGAGGCCTGCATGGATGAACAAGATGCTCCTGACAAAATTCAGACATAAAAAAGCATGCAAGAGGAAGACTAGAGAAAATGTGGGCCCGCTACTGAATGGAGCAGGAAACTTGATGGCAAAGGACATGGCAAAGGTCAAGGTACTCAATACTTCTTTGTCTCAGTCTTCACTGGTAAGACTTGCCTTCAGCAAGCCCAGGCCCCTGAGACCAGTGGGAAAGGCTAGAGCAAGAAAACCTTAACTTCCTGCTGGTCGACAGCCGGCTGAACATGAGCCGGCAGTGTGCCCAGGTGGCCAAGACGGCCAATGGCATCCTGGCCTGTATCAGAGGTCTTTTCAAACCTTAATGATTCTATGATTCCTTGAAGGAGCATCACGTTAAGGAACATTTAAACAAACTGGGCATACACATGTCCATGGGCCCTGATGGGATGCACCCATCAGTGCTGACGGAGCTGACTGATGTCACTGCAAGGCCACTCTTGATTATTCTTGAAAGGCCACAGTGATTGGGTGAGGTTCCTGAGGGCAAATCTCGCTCTTATCTTCAAGAAGGAGGATCCAGAGAACTGAAGTCTGGTCAGCCTCACCCTCATCCCTGGGAAGGTGATGGAGCAAATACTTCCAGAAGCCATTTCCATATATATGAACAGAAAGATTATTGGGAGTAGACAACAGGGATTTATGAATCTAATGATCTACCCCAGGGATTAATACTGGCACCAATACTGTTCACCTGGATGGTGGCAGCAAGTTTGAAGATGATATAAAACTGTGAGAAGTGGCTGATACATCAATAAAACATCTTGTGGAGACATGGGAAAACAGGAATCTCATCAAGCTCAACAAAGGGAGGTGCGAAGTCCTGCTCCTGGAGAGGAATAACCCCATGCACCAGTACATGCTGGAGGCCAACAGGCTGGAAAGCAGCTTTGCAGAAAAGGACCTGGGGGTGCTGGTGGACACCAAGATAAACGTAAGCCAGCAATGTGCCCTTGCAGCAAAGAAGGCCAATAGCCTCCCAGGCTGCATCAGGAAGAGCACTGCCAGCAGGCCCAGGGAAGTGATCCTTCCCACTCAGCTGGTGAGACACATCTGCAGTACTGTGGCTCCTCAGTACAAGATTTGGACATACTAGAGTGAGCCCAGCAAAGGGCCACAAAGATGATTAACGTACTAGAACATCTACCACATATGGCAAGGCTGAGAGAGCTGTGATTATTCAGCCTGGAGAAGAGAAGGCTCAGGGGGAACCTTATCAATGTGTATAAATACCGGATGGGAGGGAGTAAAGATGGAGCCAGACTCTTCTTGTCAGTGCCCACTGAAATGACAAGAGGCAATGGGCTTAAATGGAAATACATTAAACTCCATTTAAATGTAAGAAAAAAATCTTTTTTACTGTGATTGAACGCTGGAACAGGATGCCGAGAAAGGTTGTGCAATCGCAATCCTTGGAGATACCTGAAACTCAAGTGGACAAGGTGGTGGATGCCCCATCCCTGGAAACATTCAAGGTCAGGTTGGACGGGGCTCTGAGCAACCTGATCTAGTTGAAGATGTCCCTGCCCACAGCAGGGGGGTTGGACTAGATGACCTTTAAGGTTCCCTTCCAACCAAAACTATTCTATGATTCTATGATTCTATGAAGGTCTAGAGCACCATGTGTTGAGCAGAGGGTTTGGATTTGATGATGTCAAGAGTTCCCTTCCAACCTCAACAAATTTGTGATTCTGTACTTCCTCAAAATTACATAACATGATCTGTCTTTGCTGAAGTTACTGTGTAACAAAACCAATTTTCTGTAGACAACCAACACAATTACAGTATCACCAAGTCACAAAAGGAACTTATCTGAGTATTTTCTAGGAAATCCACAACTTCACATAAAGTCTTGACCATACTAAAAACAAAAGCTTTGTCATTTTGTTTTGTCTTTAAATTCAGTGGAATCAGAACTCTGCCTGGAGTCTACTTATGCTAAAGAAGTGCCGAACTGTGCAGCAGTGTTGGTTAAGCCAACAAAAGATACCCTCACATTTACTGATAAGCAAAGTACCTACAACATAGGGCCTGCACAATCTTTGGATATGAAATCTGAAATTATAGTCCTATCCCAATTTTACATTTGCAGTTTGAAAGGTGGCACAGAAGCATTTTATCTACTTTTCTTCTTGCAGTCATATAACTAAGTCTTATTCAACTGCCCAAAGCAGTCAAGCTTATATGAAAAAAAAAAATGTGGTTTTGCCCAATGAAAGCTTTTTTTTTTTTTTCCTTTTCTGCTGTTGTTGATTCCACTCAAAACCAACACTTTGGGGAACTTAACCTATGAAAGCTTTGGCAAACCTTTTGGTATATGCAGTCAAGCCTCAGGTTCATAGTGAAAGTTCAGCACTACACCACTACTCTACAAATAAATGTACAGATCCCAAATGCTAGCTACTAGTCCCACCAGGCATACTTTATTAAGTATCTTTTACACGTGACTCAGAAACCAGCTTGATCTTACACCAATAAAATGAAAACCAACATGCCAGTGTTTGGGGAGAGACTAAGATACATTTGCTGTTCTTACTTCCAAATCACATCCACTCCAAGGCAGTCTTTTTCAAAAAAATCAAGACTCCAGCTACCATTGGAGAATGCAAAAGGGGGGTGGTTAGGAGGAGTCACTCAATGCAATGCCTATTGCCCCACATTTGTGGGTAATCCCATGGAACACAGCAGACTACAGTCTGTCCTCCTTCACTCAGATTCATATAGTAAAGTAAATTTACATGTAAATGTATCTTGTGTTCAGACTGAATCAGACTGTATCTCCAGATATGAACTGAGTTTTGTTTTCTTTTTACTGAGACAAACTCTCATTATCATTATGAGACAATGACCAAGTGAAAAAGCCTCACAATATATCTTAAAGACACATGTAATATCTTGACCGTTGAATGCAGCTGAAGTGCTTTCACATGTAGGTATTTTATATTTTGTCCAGTTTTTAATATCCTGTGCTAATAAAAATGAGATCTGAGTAATAATTTTGTTGTTCCTGCACACTTACTTATTAGATAAAGGGAATTCCTTCTTCTAGAGCCATCTGTCTAAATTTAGACTGTGTCCTACTATTAAACTGGTAGACTAGCTGTATTTAACATTACCACTGATTAACCTGTCTGTAACATCTAACCCTGTAGAATAAATGCCACAGAAGATTTAAGGAAATGAAACACAGTGGCATCACAGAGCAGGCTAAAAAGTTCCAAAAACTTTCAGCAGAAAGTTAGAGGAAAATGACCTAGCTTCTGAGCTGTGTATTTGCTGAATGCATTGACAGTGAAGCTTACACACTCATACAGAAGACTATTTAATAACTGAAACAAAATTGGTTTTAACAGCTGTAAATGACCATCCTTGAGTTATCACTACTAAAGCCTGATAATTCTTAAATGAAATTTAACCATCTTGCTTATTTTAGTTACTTTAAAATATCTTCTTCAGAAAGTTTTGGCATAATAGATTTTTTCAATTTCTGAATTTCAGAAGTTTTAAACGGCAGAAGAGGTTCTCCTATAGGAGACTACCATATTTCCAGACAAAATATAATAGCTGTTCTTCATTAACTACTAGTCCAAGGATACTAAAATGGATGTCATGCACATGTATTTTCCAAGATACTATTTTGTCATGTTCTGATCTCTTTTTTTTTTATTAAGAAGTTGCTAGTAAAACTGATTGATGGGTAGTCTTATTGTACCAGGAGGACTTGTCATTCAACTCTTTGACCTTGTCTTCACACTAACAGTCAAGTGTCTTTGAAATCTGTTTACTTCAGAATTTACAAGAGTATTAATGACAGGATGTCAGCACTTCTCAGGTTTGAAAAGATCTAATAATAGTACATGAGTTTGGACAGTAGGGTCATCTGTAATGTACTTTAAGAAAGAGAGACAAACTTTATTATTCCACCTTATGATTAAAGACAAGTACAATTCTTAAGCCACTTTATAGTCTTAGTTTATGTTTTTATTGAAGAACGTTCTCTATTTTTTGAGGCCAACAGACCACATTATGTGAGAACAAGAAAAAAGCTATACTGTCAATTAAAGGACTTAACTTGACAGATGCAGCACCCTTTCCAGAAACAGCTACAGAACCTAAAAAGCATAGTCACCTCTTATTGAGCAAGCTTTGGGCAAGTTTGAGAAGCAGCCTACATGACTCAAAGCTGGTTTACTCTTTCATCATTATGTACAATGTATACAACGGGGCTATTTGACCCTCTGTCACTAACATGGGGCCTGCATTCCTGCACTTCAGATTCATGAAAATGAGGCATCTAGATTTAATGAGGGGGATGGAAGAAAGAAATCTTTTCTGGTGGTAATACTTTCCTTCCTTCATGAGCAATATTACATAAAAAATTACATATGGCAATAATTTTCTCTTGTGTTTGCTAAAGACTCTTTGCTTTGCTGCGTAACTGTCTCAGGAGGAAAAGTGATCTTTTGTTCCAACTCCTTCCAATATAGTTGCACTCTCCTTATTTACCTTCTCACAATTTAATCTATTCTACAGCATGAGATTGTTAAGAATAATACAAAATATGATAATCAGATGACCCATCAAATCCCAGAGAAATTGTCCTCCAACATTAGTGCTGTGTCTTCAGGAGCTGACTAATCTAGCAGAACAACGAACAGTCACGTCACACCTGTATTTGCATTGGCCACATATGGCCTCTTTGGCAGCTACGTGTGGACAGCATTTTGATTAGCACTTAAAGCTTCTAATTTTTTTTTTTTTTGTTATAGCTTTTGGATCTATCTCAGACTTTTCTAACATTTCATATATATTACATAGATAAACAAATGTGCATTCAACACAACTGAGCTTCAGATTCCTCAGATTTCCTCAAATATTACAAGAGGTGAGAGAAACTTCTGGTTTTGCCTCAATAAAGCATAAAAATAGAACAAAGTTGATACCTGTTGCCTCCTTTACTGAAGGACGTAAAAGTGAAGGATAATACCATGTGATCAAAGGAAGCTGTAAATGATTATAAAAAGAAGTAAAATAAGAAGTAGCTTTGAGTCACTCATTCTGCTAAGAATGAAAATTATAAGTAAGGGATATTAGCTGATGGATTGATAAGAAATTTCAAGTGATTCCAAACCATTAAGTTATTCACACTGATATTCAAAATGAAATTACTTTCAAACCACATGACAGAGTTGGATTAATGGCACAAATACTTTATGAGCAACCCATGAGTCATGCCTACTTATTGTTATGACAGCCTGGAGAGAGAAGGCTCAGGGGGAACCTTATCAATGTGTATAAATACCGGATGGGAGGGAGTAAAGATGGAGCCAGACTCTTCTTGTCAGTGCCCACTGAAATGACAAGAGGCAATGGGCTTAAATGGAAATACATTAAACTCCATTTAAATGTAAGAAAAAAATCTTTTTTACTGTGAGTGTGGTTGAACGCTGGAACAGGATGCCGAGAAAGGTTGTGCAATCTCCATCCTTGGAGATACCTGAAACTCAAGTGGACAAGGTGGTGGATGCCCCATCCCTGGAAACATTCAAGGTCAGGTTGGACGGGGCTCTGAGCAACCTGATCTAGTTGAAGATGTCCCTGCCCACAGCAGGGGGGTTGGACTAGATGACCTTTAAGGTTCCCTTCCAACCAAAACTATTCTATGATTCTATGATTCTATGAAGGTCTAGAGCACCATGTGTTGAGCAGAGGGTTTGGATTTGATGATGTCAAGAGTTCCCTTCCAACCTCAACAAATTTGTGATTCTGTACTTCCTCAAAATTACATAACATGATCTGTCTTTGCTGAAGTTACTGTGTAACAAAACCAATTTTCTGTAGACAACCAACACAATTACAGTATCACCAAGTCACAAAAGGAACTTATCTGAGTATTTTCTAGGAAATCCACAACTTCACATAAAGTCTTGACCATACTAAAAACAAAAGCTTTGTCATTTTGTTTTGTCTTTAAATTCAGTGGAATCAGAACTCTGCCTGGAGTCTACTTATGCTAAAGAAGTGCCGAACTGTGCAGCAGTGTTGGTTAAGCCAACAAAAGATACCCTCACATTTACTGATAAGCAAAGTACCTACAACATAGGGCCTGCACAATCTTTGGATATGAAATCTGAAATTATAGTCCTATCCCAATTTTACATTTGCAGTTTGAAAGGTGGCACAGAAGCATTTTATCTACTTTTCTTCTTGCAGTCATATAACTAAGTCTTATTCAACTGCCCAAAGCAGTCAAGCTTATATGAAAAAAAAAAATGTGGTTTTGCCCAATGAAAGCTTTTTTTTTTTTTTCCTTTTCTGCTGTTGTTGATTCCACTCAAAACCAACACTTTGGGGAACTTAACCTATGAAAGCTTTGGCAAACCTTTTGGTATATGCAGTCAAGCCTCAGGTTCATAGTGAAAGTTCAGCACTACACCACTACTCTACAAATAAATGTACAGATCCCAAATGCTAGCTACTAGTCCCACCAGGCATACTTTATTAAGTATCTTTTACACGTGACTCAGAAACCAGCTTGATCTTACACCAATAAAATGAAAACCAACATGCCAGTGTTTGGGGAGAGACTAAGATACATTTGCTGTTCTTACTTCCAAATCACATCCACTCCAAGGCAGTCTTTTTCAAAAAAATCAAGACTCCAGCTACCATTGGAGAATGCAAAAGGGGGGTGGTTAGGAGGAGTCACTCAATGCAATGCCTATTGCCCCACATTTGTGGGTAATCCCATGGAACACAGCAGACTACAGTCTGTCCTCCTTCACTCAGATTCATATAGTAAAGTAAATTTACATGTAAATGTATCTTGTGTTCAGACTGAATCAGACTGTATCTCCAGATATGAACTGAGTTTTGTTTTCTTTTTACTGAGACAAACTCTCATTATCATTATGAGACAATGACCAAGTGAAAAAGCCTCACAATATATCTTAAAGACACATGTAATATCTTGACCGTTGAATGCAGCTGAAGTGCTTTCACATGTAGGTATTTTATATTTTGTCCAGTTTTTAATATCCTGTGCTAATAAAAATGAGATCTGAGTAATAATTTTGTTGTTCCTGCACACTTACTTATTAGATAAAGGGAATTCCTTCTTCTAGAGCCATCTGTCTAAATTTAGACTGTGTCCTACTATTAAACTGGTAGACTAGCTGTATTTAACATTACCACTGATTAACCTGTCTGTAACATCTAACCCTGTAGAATAAATGCCACAGAAGATTTAAGGAAATGAAACACAGTGGCATCACAGAGCAGGCTAAAAAGTTCCAAAAACTTTCAGCAGAAAGTTAGAGGAAAATGACCTAGCTTCTGAGCTGTGTATTTGCTGAATGCATTGACAGTGAAGCTTACACACTCATACAGAAGACTATTTAATAACTGAAACAAAATTGGTTTTAACAGCTGTAAATGACCATCCTTGAGTTATCACTACTAAAGCCTGATAATTCTTAAATGAAATTTAACCATCTTGCTTATTTTAGTTACTTTAAAATATCTTCTTCAGAAAGTTTTGGCATAATAGATTTTTTCAATTTCTGAATTTCAGAAGTTTTAAACGGCAGAAGAGGTTCTCCTATAGGAGACTACCATATTTCCAGACAAAATATAATAGCTGTTCTTCATTAACTACTAGTCCAAGGATACTAAAATGGATGTCATGCACATGTATTTTCCAAGATACTATTTTGTCATGTTCTGATCTCTTTTTTTTTTATTAAGAAGTTGCTAGTAAAACTGATTGATGGGTAGTCTTATTGTACCAGGAGGACTTGTCATTCAACTCTTTGACCTTGTCTTCACACTAACAGTCAAGTGTCTTTGAAATCTGTTTACTTCAGAATTTACAAGAGTATTAATGACAGGATGTCAGCACTTCTCAGGTTTGAAAAGATCTAATAATAGTACATGAGTTTGGACAGTAGGGTCATCTGTAATGTACTTTAAGAAAGAGAGACAAACTTTATTATTCCACCTTATGATTAAAGACAAGTACAATTCTTAAGCCACTTTATAGTCTTAGTTTATGTTTTTATTGAAGAACGTTCTCTATTTTTTGAGGCCAACAGACCACATTATGTGAGAACAAGAAAAAAGCTATACTGTCAATTAAAGGACTTAACTTGACAGATGCAGCACCCTTTCCAGAAACAGCTACAGAACCTAAAAAGCATAGTCACCTCTTATTGAGCAAGCTTTGGGCAAGTTTGAGAAGCAGCCTACATGACTCAAAGCTGGTTTACTCTTTCATCATTATGTACAATGTATACAACGGGGCTATTTGACCCTCTGTCACTAACATGGGGCCTGCATTCCTGCACTTCAGATTCATGAAAATGAGGCATCTAGATTTAATGAGGGGGATGGAAGAAAGAAATCTTTTCTGGTGGTAATACTTTCCTTCCTTCATGAGCAATATTACATAAAAAATTACATATGGCAATAATTTTCTCTTGTGTTTGCTAAAGACTCTTTGCTTTGCTGCGTAACTGTCTCAGGAGGAAAAGTGATCTTTTGTTCCAACTCCTTCCAATATAGTTGCACTCTCCTTATTTACCTTCTCACAATTTAATCTATTCTACAGCATGAGATTGTTAAGAATAATACAAAATATGATAATCAGATGACCCATCAAATCCCAGAGAAATTGTCCTCCAACATTAGTGCTGTGTCTTCAGGAGCTGACTAATCTAGCAGAACAACGAACAGTCACGTCACACCTGTATTTGCATTGGCCACATATGGCCTCTTTGGCAGCTACGTGTGGACAGCATTTTGATTAGCACTTAAAGCTTCTAATTTTTTTTTTTTTTGTTATAGCTTTTGGATCTATCTCAGACTTTTCTAACATTTCATATATATTACATAGATAAACAAATGTGCATTCAACACAACTGAGCTTCAGATTCCTCAGATTTCCTCAAATATTACAAGAGGTGAGAGAAACTTCTGGTTTTGCCTCAATAAAGCATAAAAATAGAACAAAGTTGATACCTGTTGCCTCCTTTACTGAAGGACGTAAAAGTGAAGGATAATACCATGTGATCAAAGGAAGCTGTAAATGATTATTAAAAGAAGTAAAATAAGAAGTAGCTTTGAGTCACTCATTCTGCTAAGAATGAAAATTATAAGTAAGGGATATTAGCTGATGGATTGATAAGAAATTTCAAGTGATTCCAAACCATTAAGTTATTCACACTGATATTCAAAATGAAATTACTTTCAAACCACATGACAGAGTTGGATTAATGGCACAAATACTTTATGAGCAACCCATGAGTCATGCCTACTTATTGTTATGAAGTTTTGGTTACTTATCATTTCAGCTCTGTGGCTTTACTAAATAACAACAACAGCGATAATAATAAACAACACCACATTCAGACTCTCACATCTTTACGGACATACTGTCAAGTGTAAGAGGAAAGAAAAGAAGAACATTTATGTCATCTTTTCAATGGAGTGTCTTAAAGAAAATACAGCTTGGGTTATGCATACTGTAGGTAGATTTTCAGGCTTCAATTTTATGCTTTGCAGTTGCCTCTTCAAATCTTTAGGTATAGATTTTTGGGGAAAAAAAAGTTGTCTTTGTTAGTAAATGTGTCAAATGGCACAGAAGAATCTGGGAGGGAATTAGTTCTGCTGTTCCCCCATCCCTCGAGCAGCAGATACACAAAGGCAGAGGTATAATGAAACAGGAACGGAGGAGGGTCATCCATGCCTTGGAAGCTGTAGTGAATAAGCAGTACTGTCAGGTACATAAGAACTAGAGATATATGTGATTTCATCATTAGAAGATCTAAGGTCCTGAGGAGGAAAAGATGATCTGCTATCCTCTGCTGCCCACCCCATCCCTACTTGTTATTTCCAGTAAGCCTCCTGCTTTCTGTCCCCCCCACTTCCCCCCCCCAGCATGCAAGTCCATGAGCAGCAGAGCAAAATTTGCCTTTGGAGATGGCTGACCTTTAGTAATTGCATTTCAAATTAATATCACAGCACCAATTGCACATACAATCTTTCTTTTATACCTATCTTTTTGTTGCCTTCCCCATCAGAACAGCACTGGGTTTTGCTACTTTTTCTTCCCATTTCATTCTTATCTTTTGGCAGTGATTACACAAGACTGTGTGTAGCATCAGCAAGGACACAGAAATGCTTTATTCCTTATTTTGAAAGCTGAACGTGCTAGGCACAGATTTCATCTAAATTGCAGGTAGAGCATCACTAACAGTACTGATAGCAATGTCAGGCATCCTTGGCACACAGATGAGAAGGCCTATTTGTATTTGCTTTGGAATTTTCTATTATGTTCTCTTTTAGCATTATCAGTGCTCGGTGTCTATTTACTGTCCCATCTCAGAGAAGAGAAAACAAATGCCTTAAATAACAGGTATGCTGTCTGTAGGCAACTGGTTCCAAAAATTTTGGATAAGTGGACCTCTGTCAGAATATTTCAAATATCACTGTACTTTACACTTCCAATTGAAAACAACATGCCTGCAATGTCGTTCCACAGCTCAGCTGTGAAGCATTGGCCCACAAACTTGCAGACCACCAGTGCTCCATACCCAATAGGCAGCTTACAGAGATCTCTAACAGCTATGGCTAACTATTCAACAGTTTTGATACCCTGCCATCAATTCTGGAGAGAAAAACAGGACAGATGGCTGGAAAATTGTTCATCTAAGCCTACAGTAGTCTGCTTATTTAACTGCATCATCTCCATGTACTCACCTGGATTTAGCCTATGCTTTCTGAATTCACTTGCCACCCTCACCACCCTAGTTTCTGTTATAGTAGAGAAAGGGTGAAGAAGCTCCGAGAACGGTGAGACAAGTTGCATTTTCTGAAAATGGTAAATATTCTGCAAAGATGTATGCAGGAAAGGAAGAGATGCTGAGAGGTAGAGAACAGTCCATCCTCTAAGTCCCCAATAAAAAAGCACCTAAGTAAATCGCTTGGAATCAAGCCCTGTGCTTTCTATGTATATTAGCACTAAATTCATCTCAATACACAAGTATATCACAGAATGTTGCATTACATTATTTATTCAGACAAATTATTCTTCCATTTGTAAATTATCTGAAAAATCAACAATAGTCGTCTCAGATTATTTGTAAAGTAATTCTCGACCTGTAGCTTATTAGCTGTAAAATACCTGAGCTCTGACAGGGCATAAGGTAACATGTTAAGTTCATTTTTGCCTGACCAACTTGCGACTTGTAGAATCAGACTTCTGTCCTAAGCATTTGTGATTATAAATTCCAATTACCATCCTTGAGTATTCTGTAATGTATAGTTAAAATGTATTGATTTGGCAAATCCTGCCATTTGCTGAAGTCTGTTTGTAGAAAATGAACACAGGACGGGTCTAGACAGGATTGAAATAAATTAATTCTCAAATATGAGCTAATATTCACAGAAAACTTGCAACATTCTGTTGCTTGACTCAAGCAGAACAAGAGATTCAATTACTCGTGCGGCTTCTTTTGCGTGTTCTGTGTCCCAGCAAAGTCTCAGCTCCCCAGCGCACTGCCATATGCTTCCTGTCTGAAACCAAATTCAATTGCAACCTCAAACGCACTCAAATATAGGGAAGACTTCCAAGGGAAAATGGCCATAGTCACTCCTCTGGTCACCCTCACTGGTTCCACAATGGTATCATTTGGCTTGTCAGTTAATCCTCGGTGTGAAAGGATTGCTACCATTCTTGCCGTTGGTTTTGCTAGCAGGCTCTGCATTGCAGAGAATATTGTCCATCAAATCACACCATCCACAGAACAAAATGATGCCAGCTCCTAACCTCAGAATAAGCACCTGCAGACAAAAGCAGAGTACCACCGCTTGGTCCGGTCTGCTCCTAGAAAACACTCAAAGTTAAGAAAAACAGTGATATGAAAAAACAGAATTGGTACCACATGCCATAAAGTACATGGTAACAACTACTAGCAGGGCTGATTCTGTTAAATGCCACATTGAATCCTAAGTACACATAGGAGCTTGGAAGAACTGGTAGGAGACGATCTACTGACGGCAGCCCTTCTCAGTCACAGGGGTTTATCGCAGGAGCCAGAGCTCCTGATGACTTTGTGCTCCAGAGGAAAGCCACTTGCTCCTCCAGAGCCAAGTAAATATTCCAGCATTATCCTTCCATATCTCTACCAGCTACCACTATCCCTGCTGATATGGAACAACAATACTTTATAATTTAACAATTCTTTCTCTAAAGAGTCCTTCAAAATGTAAATGTTATTTTTTTATTGTCATTCAATATATAGAGACATTTATAAATGTATTATTTCATCCTGAAATCTGCTTATCCAAGTGGTTAAGAATCATTTCAATTGAGAACATATTCCCATTCAAAGCAAAAGTTATTTCCATAATCAAAGAGCATTGTTTCTTCTCCTCAACAACTTGAGTCCAACTCAAGAGTGCAGGGGGAGCAGTTCAAAAGGTTTCTTAGTTCACCTGATGAACCACTTCCAACAGACCTTTCTACCCTTTAATGAGGCCTCTCAATTAATCCTTGCGCACTGCATATGCCCTAAATAATGCATGCCCTTTTGCCTAAGTACTCCCCCAAACACACTGCTCCTCTACCTGAAACTAACAGTGACTGAACAGAAATATGAGAGATAATGTGACTGAACAGAACTGTAAGACACACAGGTGATGTGTGCTGCATTTATCGGAGATGCAGAACTGTCACTGTAGCTGTCCCAACAAACCTAACCACAGAACAAGTGCTTCTTCATCTGGTCTACACTTGTGCCTCTTTGGCAATGTTTTGCCACTTGGAATCATCCTGAATTCAATCTTAACCTTGGAATTATTTGTTCTAATGTATTTTGGAACACTGCAGCTTTCATAAAAATTTGATTTCACTACAGAAAATTACAAATGTCATCAGTCAGTATCACAAGCACCTCTTGGCTCCTCTTCACATACATTTCGAGAGTGTTCATATTTGTCTGAAAATGTTTTCAAGGGGTAATGGTTGTAAAACATAATAGTCATATAAACCAAGCTCCAACTCCAGTCCTGCAAGTATTGCCATGCATGATGCTCACAAGCTCCAGTAACTGCAGTGGGCTACTGTTAATACTAAAGCCATTGATAGCTTTTCTTAAAATGATACTGAGCATTCAGAAATAACGGGGTCTGATTTCAGTGTTGTACCTTTATAATGGAACTGACATCTATGTACAAGATCAAATTAATTTACAACTTTGAACGGGACCAAGCTAGCTAACAGCGCTAACTAAGCGTTTACTGCATTTGATGGGATAAAACCATGAGGTAATGCTGCAACTCGGAACAAACGAGTTGGTGGAAATTGTCCGTTCTTCCAAATCTAAAAGATGTGGGATATTTAAGGTAACAAAAGGAATTGAAAATGCATTAGGGCAGAAATGTGAACATATGTAAAGCATGAAAAATCTAAAAGAAGCTTCTTGATTTGAGCATAAATCACAATTAGCAGTCAGGATTTCAATTTCCTGTCACAGTGCCTGTAAATATTTATCTCATATATAACTACTGTAAAAATAACTTTCTTCTCAGTGAAAGTGTTTTGGTCCTCGATCCTTCCATTACTGAACTGTGGAGCTAAACACAGGTTTCCAGCTTACCTGTAATCCACAATGAAGGAAGCACTCACAGGGTCAAAAACCTGCTTTCTTGCTGAAAAATGAAATGTCCTGGGGGCAGGCAGAACGGCTGCCGATCCGTGGGATTACGGGTGAACTGCTCACCTCTACAGAGGATTAATTACGGTGTCCCACCTCAATCAACACAGGCTGCCCTGCCTGCTCTGCCGTGCCCATCTCCATCGTGGGTAAGGGACAAAAGAAACCAAATCCTTTGCCTCTCCCAAATTTCCATCAGATCCTGCTGTAGGTTATTCCTCTCTGTGATAAAGATGTCACATTACTTTCCAATCTGAGTTTACACTACTTTACACAGAAGTATCATGCCACATAGTGTGCCACAGCACATCAGTATGAATGAAACCGAAGGCACAGAGGCAAATTCTGCTTTATTGTACAAAATTCCACTTTTTCCTCTACTCTTTATACAAAGTTAGAAATAAACTCTAATGCCATGTAGGCTAATGTGCCTATGGAGCCTTTTAACATTCTTACTGTGTTTTCCAAATTACCACTTTCAGGAGGCCACAGTAGTAATCAGAATAAATCTGACACTTACAAAAGAGCCATAATACTAACAATATATTTTATTTACCATCACGATGTCAGAGCAGATAAAAGTGTTTATTTTAGGCAAGGTCATAAAAGGAAGTTCTCCAGAAAGAAGCTACAATTTACCACATACTGAAAGGATAATAACATCTGATTTTGAGCTATTGAAGATATATTAAATAATTATCAATCAGCATACCAGTATTGATCTGCCTAATTTAAGAAACCCTCTTATCACTTAAATATAAGCAATATTACCTGAAGGTGTGAAATTTTTCAGGCTTTAAGTACATAAAGCAGTAAGTAGCCCTAAACCCCAAAATTTATTTTGTGATAATATCAATTTGTCATTAGAATCACAACAAACAAACAAAACCACTCAGAAATCCAGAAAACAGGGCTGCAAGTTTCTTCAAAAGAAGCCTACTTCATTTCCACCACTGCCAAGGCTGGTGAATTATACCTCTGTCATCCCTAACAGATGTTTGTTTATATATTTATTAACCTCCAGTAATGAAGATTTTATAACCTCCTCAGGAAAATAATCCAAATGGCGTATCATTTTATAAAGTTTTCCCTAATTCCTAACTTGTGTTTTCTTTGCTAACATGTAAGCCTGTTTTTCATCATCTAGCACTATGCATTTGGAGACTCTATCCTCTTTGATGACATTTTTTAATATATTTGAAGACTGTTAACACATTGCCCATTGACTGCTCTTCTCTAAAATAAATAACCCACATTCTTCTGGTCTTTGTCATAGGTCACGTGTTAGACCCTCCTTCATCCCTGATGCTCTTCTCGAGGCTTGCTCCCATCTGATGCCCTACAAGGTTGAATTGACCAGAAGGACTACTTTGCATCTTTTGCATGTAAACTCATATATACATATATTCCAGTGTGACGTTTGGCTTTTCTGCATCACTAACACAGGACTGAAGTTCAGTTTGTGGTCCATTTAATACTCAAATTTTATTTCTGTAAAAGTTCCACTTAATCAGTATCCATGAAGCTGGCAGTTCCTGTTGAAGTGCAGTAGTTTGCACTTATACCTATTAATCAATCCTGTCTCATTTTCCTATCATTTCCTCAGTTTGCCAGGATTACTTTGAATTCCAGTTTTGTCTTCCAACATGCTTACAACCCCTTCAGACTCCATGACATCTACAAATTTAATACATACACTGCCTACGCCATCAACCAGATCACTAATAAAAATTGACTGACCCCGAACACAAACAGATCTCTAGAGATTCCCATTCATTTCACTTTTCTGTTTTCCCAGTGAAGCAGTAATGACTTTCTGAGAAAGTCTCCCAACCAGCTATCCATCTCCTCTGTAGTAGCTTCATTTGATTATCATCCCCTAGATGTTGTTTTTTTTCAGGAGGCCACCAAAATCTTTGGGCAAAAATAAAGAACTGGATACTCTAAAATTACTTCATGGAAAATGACTGAGTAAAGCAATAAAATGTACATGCCTTTTATTCAACTTGTACTGATAATCCCATCATCCTACATGCCAAGTTTCTATTGACTTCAGTGCTCAGCATTGGAATATTAACAATTCACATTATAATTCTGGCATTGTACTTACAAGAGTGATGTGGTACACAACAGCTAAGGAGATGATTTACTGTAGTCCTATGCACGCTAACCACAGAAAGAGAAATTAAAAACTGCAGCAACCATGGAGAAAATATGTTTTCTAGACACTAACTCAAGCATGCTTCATGACTAGACCTATTTTTGGTGGAGAAATCTGATAGCGGATTATAGAGTTATCACTTGCAACAAGTATAATCCCTTGTAGTGCAAGCTCAGGAGATTTCAGATTTAGGACTGCAGAGCAATCCATCTCCATATGCATGAGAGCCTCGTGCCCCTGGCCGAAAGAACTGTAGTCTTGGACATTCAGAAGCCAATTCTGAATACAATCAGGCTGCATTAGAGTATCTACATGAGCTAAACTTTCACAGTTCACATTTCAAATGCATCGCTTCTCTTGCGCTTGCTTTATTCAAAAGAATGATTCCCATTAATTTGTCTATATCAGTGCTTGTAGGATGGATAACAGAAGAAATAGCAAGACATTTGGAAAAAAAAAATAGAGAGCAGATGTAGTTCATCCTAAAACCAAACAGAACAACCTAATATGAAGGCAGACCCGAAGAGCTGAATCCATATAGCTTCGGAAACAATGAGTTGCAGAGGATTTTGACAGAGCGAATACAACAATGCCAGCCAGTATAGTGTGCCAACTATTTAACAAAAGCAAGCAGCCTCCAATGTTGACTTATTTAGGCCTCATTAAATCCCAGATACCAAAGCTTCTCCATATTTAAAGCAGAGGCAGTTTATTCAGCATTGAAAAGGCATCTTCTCTCACTTTATCTTTACTGGGAGAGAGTTTCCCAGGTTTCCACAGTGCCACCAGCATATGCTCAAACTAGAAAGCTTAAACAATTCTAAATACTTCCTCAGCCTACATCTTTCTGTACATCTGGGCGGGGGGTGGGGTATTTGTCTCACAACTAAAGGGAAGAGAAGGACTTTATCATATGACATGAGGGAAATTTAAAAGTGATTTCTAAGAAGGTGCTTCAGATGCAAATTCAGGAAAAGGCAATGTTCTTTTTCCTTCCGGTCTAATTCTTTAAGGGTGTGTCTGTGACGATGCAAACTTAAAACTTGTCTGAACAACACAATTGCGTTATACGTGATAATGTTCCACCTTATCCAGAAATCCAAACTAATAGAAAGCATTAACCGAAACCAAATTTAGTAAGTGAGAGAACACTGCAAGGAAACATTTCTGTATCGCATCTCATGCTTACCTTCTTATAGGACAGAACACTGCACAGTGCAACATTTTTTGGCAAATAAAATATCATATATATATATATATATATATAAAAAAATGCATGTAATGATGTCATCTCTGGCTATGACCAGGAAAACAGTTGGAAACAGATAACAACTACCTAGAACATATGAACAAATGACTGAACAAATGACAACTGCATTTCTGAAATAATACAAACGCAGCGCTATCATGTGTCAATAGAGGCACAATTTTAAATTCTTGATCACCCCTGTAATTAAGCTTCCCCACTACATCTATACACCAGAGGATGCATTCTGCTTGATCTACAATGTGTGAGACAAGTCTTAGATACACATCTTTAGTCTGGCTCCCTAAGGAAACAAGACTTACATGGTCATTTGTTTCCTCTTCCAGTTCTTTTCCCCATCCAAAATGGCTTTTGGACCCGATTTCCGAGAAAGAGAGACCTCAAAAATCCTGAACTCCTACAAGTGTTATGAATAGCAATAGCTGGATAAAGGATAGAGACCCAATTAGCATCTCCACTGAGGGAAAGGCAAATGGAAGAGGCCATCAGGGGGTCTGGCAGGCAGCAGCCGGCTGGCTCACTAGCAGTCACACAGCTCGTCATTGGCCACAGCAAGTACGGCCTCTTGCCCTTCCAAGAAGCACATGGAGACGACCACGGGGTATTGCAGGAGTCAAAGAGAAAGGTCAGGGGAACATAGCAAGGAAGTTTGTTATTACAGCAGATAGAAGAAAAACCCATAAGCAAAGTATTCTGTGATTCTGCTACTAGAGCTACTTCCATGTGAATATGGTGTAAATGACTATACAGTGCAGAGGTTTACTAGAATAAAAAGTAGAATGCCTTAAGATATGAGGAGAAGCTTCCATGGCCTTTCTGTGCAGTGAGTGGGATTATCTGATGTCCCACTCATACACAGCAGTCTATAACCACAAATAGTAGAAGATGAGTGTGCTCTTCTTATTTATGATCTCCCCCTTAATAAGCAGTTGCAAAAATAGCTATAGCAAAATCCAGAAATAAGCAGTTCACCTGTGTTTAGTCATCTCTTTCAAAACGTAGTTATTTCACCTAATATTAAAAATATCCTCTTAAAACAAAACATTCATACACTATTTTGCTAAGTACCACTTGCAATCCCATGAGAAAAAAAAAAAGGAACAAAAACTTACTTATGAACAATTTCTAAAAGATTAATTTTATTTTTAGTTTTTTTTTTAATCCAGTCCAGAGTACCACAGTATGATGGGTCTTCTGTACATGTTACTTAGTGTAGTACATTGAATATACTAAGCTCCTTTAGGCTAATTCAATGTTACATCATGTATCTATCTAAGTGGTTCTTCTTGATCAGATCACACAGCAAGGTGGTCTACATTTTTATTAATAATTTGGAAATTGTGTCAACCTACCCATACACGCTTAAATTACTGAGATTGTATCATTTCCTTTACTAACATTTCATAATCTTCCTCACCTTACAATGACGCCTCTCACAGCTAGGCAGGAAACCATTTTCTTCTCATATGAAAGTTTTGAGACTCCATAAATTGCCATGGTTTGAATTAGGATGAAAATAAGGATGAAATAAGACTTGCCAAGTTTTTCTCAAAAAAACCCCAAACAACAAAAAACAGAGAAGGAGCAACATCCCAGAAGAGAAAAGCGCCTTATGGTGGAGATACCCACTAGTCCTGTGGGAACCTCTGGTTCAACTTCTTGATCCTACACTGCCTACAGGACCACCTTGCTTTTTCCGATATAGGTGTTTGCCTATACACGGCTCCCTCTCCTCTCAGGGTGGAATTTCCAGTCATAAAACAGAAACGCTTGTAAAAGCATTCTCGGTGAAACCAGTACATTCCTGTAAAAAGCTTTCATTTCAGTAAATGTAAATGTACATTCTAAAAAAAAGACTGTCAGCCACTTTCAGACTGGCCCTCATTTTATGTTCTTACTGAAAGCTGGTGAAAGCACAGAACCAAGAAGAGAGTACACACACATTTACCAGAGTAACTGTTGGCATAGTACTGGTAAATTCGAATGGGAAAAACATCTCTGTTTAAGTCTGTAACTCTTTACTTTGTTTTAAACCCATTCACAGCAACTGACTGATAATAAGGAAACAAATACGGTTTTAGTTCAATTACTAAAATATTTGAGTTTTAATATAGTGCTTTTTAACCCATTTATTTATTGTTAGTTTCCAAACCTGTAAAATCTTTATTTGTGAGCTTTTTTATTTTAATCACCCTAGCCGTCTGCAGCACATCTGTTACTTGCTAGTATACAGTAATTAACTTAAATGTGAACTGGGTACTATTCTGCATCAGCAGATGTCAAAGCACCTGCTTTGATAAGAGACCAACACCTCTTTATCAGCTATAATAGTTGGTCAGGTTAGAGTTAGATTTACTATCTATCCCCTAAACTTATGTGATATATCTCTATGTAGTAATTGAAAGCAAAGTCTGGGTTTTTTAATGTTATCCATTCCAGTGGCGAAATGCTGTTTCTTGAGAAAGAGATCTCACGTTAAAAGACGGATACTCTGATACAAGTATTTATTTGGTTTTAAACACAAAAAGTGAATGTTTCACATTCATTCCATTAGAAATCTTGTGTCACTGCAGTTTTTCTGCTGAGTGTGGCAAAAGGGATACATCTCTCTGTGATCTCTGCTGGAGAGAGAACATTTAATGAATCCATTACGAAAGTTCTCAGAATCATAAGCAATTCATTAGGTTTTGAAAAACTCCTCACGATCATGCTGAATCCACATAACTACCACCACTTGGGAACTTTGCAGTCAGCCTTGAACTGGCCACACGACTGCGACCATTAGACTTGCAGGCCAGCTGGACCCGTCTTTAATTGCATACTTAGTACAAGTCACTTTTGACAATCCTGTTACAGTTTAAGCAAGACATAACTGAATCCATCATGAATCCCTGGATAATTGCATTTTCTTACCTTAGAGGTCTGCAGCTCCTATAATTAATTGCATTCTTTTTAAAGTCAGCCCAGAAAAGAATGGCTTTCTGCCAAGAAAGTTTTTATAATGTTCAAAGACTCATTCTGAGGAACAGCAGGTGCTCTTTGTTTTTATTTCTCAGTGTGCCAATGCCAGAGAAGCAGGGCATTCAATTGCCATGTGTCCACAGCCTAACGCTCTCTCCATCTCCATAAAAGAGAGAAATTATTGTACCATTCAGAGCAATACCCCAATAAACACAGTAAGGATCTGTCATCTCTCCAGGAAAACAGTTGGAAACAGATAACAACTACCTAGAACATATGAACAAATGACTGAACAAATGACAACTGCATTTCTGAAATAATACAAACGCAGCACTATCATGTGTCAATAGAGGCACAATTTTAAATTCTTGATCACCCCTGTAATTAAGCTTCCCCACTACATCTATACACCAGAGGATGCATTCTGCTTGATCTACAATGTGTGAGACAAGTCTTAGATACACATCTTTAGTCTGGCTCCCTAAGGAAACAAGACTTACATGGTCATTTGTTTCCTCTTCCAGTTCTTTTCCCCATCCAAAATGGCTTTTGGACCCGATTTCCGAGAAAGAGAGACCTCAAAAATCCTGAACTCCTACAAGTGTTATGAATAGCAATAGCTGGATAAAGGATAGAGACCCAATTAGCATCTCCACTGAGGGAAAGGCAAATGGAAGAGGCCATCAGGGGGTCTGGCAGGCAGCAGCCGGCTGGCTCACTAGCAGTCACACAGCTCGTCATTGGCCACAGCAAGTACGGCCTCTTGCCCTTCCAAGAAGCACATGGAGACGACCACGGGGTATTGCAGGAGTCAAAGAGAAAGGTCAGGGGAACATAGCAAGGAAGTTTGTTATTACAGCAGATAGAAGAAAAACCCATAAGCAAAGTATTCTGTGATTCTGCTACTAGAGCTACTTCCATGTGAATATGGTGTAAATGACTATACAGTGCAGAGGTTTACTAGAATAAAAAGTAGAATGCCTTAAGATATGAGGAGAAGCTTCCATGGCCTTTCTGTGCAGTGAGTGGGATTATCTGATGTCCCACTCATACACAGCAGTCTATAACCACAAATAGTAGAAGATGAGTGTGCTCTTCTTATTTGTTTATGATCTCCCCCTTAATAAGCAGTAGCAAAAATAGCTATAGCAAAATCCAGAAATAAGCAGTTCACCTGTGTTTAGTCATCTCTTTCAAAACGTAGTTATTTCACCTAATATTAAAAATATCCTCTTAAAACAAAACATTCATACACTATTTTGCTAAGTACCACTTGCAATCCCATGAGAAAAAAAAAAAGGAACAAAAACTTACTTATGAACAATTTCTAAAAGATTAATTTTATTTTTAGTTTTTTTTTTAATCCAGTCCAGAGTACCACAGTATGATGGGTCTTCTGTACATGTTACTTAGTGTAGTACATTGAATATACTAAGCTCCTTTAGGCTAATTCAATGTTACATCATGTATCTATCTAAGTGGTTCTTCTTGATCAGATCACACAGCAAGGTGGTCTACATTTTTATTAATAATTTGGAAATTGTGTCAACCTACCCATACACGCTTAAATTACTGAGATTGTATCATTTCCTTTACTAACATTTCATAATCTTCCTCACCTTACAATGACGCCTCTCACAGCTAGGCAGGAAACCATTTTCTTCTCATATGAAAGTTTTGAGACTCCATAAATTGCCATGGTTTGAATTAGGATGAAAATAAGGATGAAATAAGACTTGCCAAGTTTTTCTCAAAAAAACCCCAAACAACAAAAAACAGAGAAGGAGCAACATCCCAGAAGAGAAAAGCGCCTTATGGTGGAGATACCCACTAGTCCTGTGGGAACCTCTGGTTCAACTTCTTGATCCTACACTGCCTACAGGACCACCTTGCTTTTTCCGATATAGGTGTTTGCCTATACACGGCTCCCTCTCCTCTCAGGGTGGAATTTCCAGTCATAAAACAGAAACGCTTGTAAAAGCATTCTCGGTGAAACCAGTACATTCCTGTAAAAAGCTTTCATTTCAGTAAATGTAAATGTACATTCTAAAAAAAAGACTGTCAGCCACTTTCAGACTGGCCCTCATTTTATGTTCTTACTGAAAGCTGGTGAAAGCACAGAACCAAGAAGAGAGTACACACACATTTACCAGAGTAACTGTTGGCATAGTACTGGTAAATTCGAATGGGAAAAACATCTCTGTTTAAGTCTGTAACTCTTTACTTTGTTTTAAACCCATTCACAGCAACTGACTGATAATAAGGAAACAAATACGGTTTTAGTTCAATTACTAAAATATTTGAGTTTTAATATAGTGCTTTTTAACCCATTTATTTATTGTTAGTTTCCAAACCTGTAAAATCTTTATTTGTGAGCTTTTTTATTTTAATCACCCTAGCCGTCTGCAGCACATCTGTTACTTGCTAGTATACAGTAATTAACTTAAATGTGAACTGGGTACTATTCTGCATCAGCAGATGTCAAAGCACCTGCTTTGATAAGAGACCAACACCTCTTTATCAGCTATAATAGTTGGTCAGGTTAGAGTTAGATTTACTATCTATCCCCTAAACTTATGTGATATATCTCTATGTAGTAATTGAAAGCAAAGTCTGGGTTTTTTAATGTTATCCATTCCAGTGGCGAAATGCTGTTTCTTGAGAAAGAGATCTCACGTTAAAAGACGGATACTCTGATACAAGTATTTATTTGGTTTTAAACACAAAAAGTGAATGTTTCACATTCATTCCATTAGAAATCTTGTGTCACTGCAGTTTTTCTGCTGAGTGTGGCAAAAGGGATACATCTCTCTGTGATCTCTGCTGGAGAGAGAACATTTAATGAATCCATTACGAAAGTTCTCAGAATCATAAGCAATTCATTAGGTTTTGAAAAACTCCTCACGATCATGCTGAATCCACATAACTACCACCACTTGGGAACTTTGCAGTCAGCCTTGAACTGGCCACACGACTGCGACCATTAGACTTGCAGGCCAGCTGGACCCGTCTTTAATTGCATACTTAGTACAAGTCACTTTTGACAATCCTGTTACAGTTTAAGCAAGACATAACTGAATCCATCATGAATCCCTGGATAATTGCATTTTCTTACCTTAGAGGTCTGCAGCTCCTATAATTAATTGCATTCTTTTTAAAGTCAGCCCAGAAAAGAATGGCTTTCTGCCAAGAAAGTTTTTATAATGTTCAAAGACTCATTCTGAGGAACAGCAGGTGCTCTTTGTTTTTATTTCTCAGTGTGCCAATGCCAGAGAAGCAGGGCATTCAATTGCCATGTGTCCACAACCTAACGCTCTCTCCATCTCCATAAAAGAGAGAAATTATTGTACCATTCAGAGCAATACCCCAATAAACACAGTAAGGATCGGACTATTAGGTAGGCTGTTTCAGGAAGTTGTTCTCTTGGGAAAACACGGTTCATAGGTGCATGTGAAGAAAGTCTGCTACAGTATTTGTGCATCAAACCTTTCATTGCATGTGTTACATCCTTAGTGAGGGTGCTCAGCCTGTTAGTTCTCAGAACACAAAGCATTTCAGGCTGCCTTCCCTGGGCAGCAGGGAGCTCATTAGTATCACCAGCTCACCATCTGTCTCTGAAGGAGGAAGAGATGGAATTAATATATGATGGGGGGGGGAGAAAGGGCAAACAAAAAAATGGTTGGGAAAGCAGCAGGATGTCATCCAGAAAGGCACAGAATGTTTCCTTTGAAATCACCTCGCCTTGTCTGCATGAAACATGGAGAACGGCTTGGGCATGGCTATGAAATGTTCACAAAGGCATTTGTAAAGACTGAGTTATGATCATTTTAACTACAGGATCTTCCAAATTCCACAGAAGAGCATCATTAAACACAGCTGTCCAGAGACGAGTCCTGTGAAACCTTCCTGGTTCTGTACTGCCTGAACCACAGGAGCAGAGAGCAGCTGACATGATGCCTTTCTGGTTTTGAGGCATAACGAGAGAAAAGGTAACAAACGAGAGCAGCTCCTGGTACGGACCAAGCAGCCGTCCTGCCACACAGACCACGTGTGGGGTGGGTGACAGAGGGGAAAAATGAGCTACAACTGGGAAGCGTCATGTCTGGTCTGCATACCCGAAATGAAAACTGTAATCACCCAAATGCGGAACAGTCTCTTTCTCAACTCAAGCCTTTACAAATGACTGGGAAAGCAAGAAGAGACCACAGGACACAACACACAACAGCCTGAACAGTCACAGCTAAAACAGAATTGAAATCACAAAGTCCAGGGCAACCTGAAAGTCAGTCACTGAGTGAATCCTCTACCATCTGGTCCTTCAGGAATCTCAATATAAATATTCAGAAAGAGAATACATCTTACTGAAAATCAGGAGTGGTTGCACAGAGCATTTAGGGCTTTTTTAAAACGGTCACATAAATATCAGCCTTTCAGCTGATCCCACAGACCTTTGGGTCAATGCAGCAAAGATGGACAAAGATGAACAGCTCAGATATAAAATGTCCAAAATCTGAGACTCCTTCACTTTTTTTTTGGTGGTTTATACTTAGACACTTAGATGTGAGTCTGTTTTCTTTGGTTGTTAACTTCTGTGTCAGGGAAAAGACCCTCCAAAGAAATTATGGAAAAAAAAATACGGATAACATAGAATCCTTAAGTCAGACAGTGGCATTTACACTCATGTACCTAAGCAGATGCCTTGATTTTCAGAATGCCTGAGCGATTGCTGATGGGTATTGTCAGGCACCACCATTTTTTGGAAAGCCAAGTCATTGACCTGCAAGGTACTACAATTGGCTTCAGGGTTTTTCAATTTATTTATTTCAAAGCCGTGTTCTGTTAAAAGGGGAAAAAAATGTGTCTAGCTATGAATGCCAAAAAATGTTAATGGTATGACCTCAGTTTTCTGCTGATCATGAACTATGTGGAACTTGTCCAATAAACATAATAGAGTGGGAAGATGAGTAACCGAGTTCTTGAAAAAACAAAGTGAGTATGTCATCAGCACACAGAGTAAATGCACTTCTGTGCTACTTTCTGGGTCACAGACACTCTCACAGCCCACAATATCCTCCTCTTGACTATCTCATACACTTCTGTGGGTCTGACCTACCTTGACAGTACGTCATTGTCATATATGCAACTTCAAAGGAACGAATGCAGTTACAAAAGCAGCACACTAGAGAAGCACATCGGCGAAATCAAATCTTACATCTGAAGAAAAACATGTTAATGAGTCAAATTCAGCTCTGTTTTACAAAGCTGTGTAGCTGGAGTAGCTCCCTGAATTTCACTGGAACTGACCCAGAAATACAACCACAGAACCCTTTTTAACATTGGTGTAACAAAGAGGTGAGTCCAGTTCACGGCCCAAGTGCTCTTACATTTCCTTGAGAAAAGGGTATCCAGGTTATGGAAAAAAATATTTTCATTTCTGAAGTTCTACTGTCAGTGATGAGCAGATTACTTGGTTGCCTTACATTATTTTCTTCTTGTCATGGCAGAATGTATAGCAATGGGATAGAGGTATGGCAACTATTGGATGCAAATTCCCTGCCATAGAAGAAAATACAGATATACTAATCCCGACACAGTAAGACAAGACACAACTGTCCATACTGGTTTTGTATCAAGGAATGGAGAGGCTACAGCACTGGAAGGCATACGTTCGCAGGGTGAGGTATATAAAAATGGAACTCCTGGAAATCATAAATATTTGTAAATATAGAGACACAGGGCAGGTCAGGACAGAAATATGATTGTGCTTGTTACAAACAGCTATTTGCTTCTTCTGAAGACATTAACATGAGATTTATTCATATTGCCACTGTACGCTCCACTTTCATTATTTCAGTGTTGATGTCTGTTCATAAAAAAATAAATAAATGAATACTGGGCTTCATGATATATTTAACAAGCCTCTCAAGATCTGAAATCAATAATCTTAGTGCTATCCAACTAAATCGCCACACTGCCTGCCTCTAACACAGAACAGTTAAGGTTCTCTAAATACAGTAGTTGACCATGACAGCTGATTAGCACCCAAATCTCCTATCTGTTGGCACACAAAAAGCAGCGCTGTAGTAATTTATGACAACTGATGTCCCCAGCATTAGTATTTTGGTTCTGCTCAATAACTAGTCTGTTAGGTAACAAATGCAACATGGAAAATTATGTCTGAAAATGAACCTTCCCCTTTTGGTTAATTATGATGGTAATTTTTAAGAAGGTGGTTGCATTTTTGAATAGGGAGTTTGACTAGCTAGATGACCTCCGGAGATCCCTGTAAGGGCCTGGAAAGCATCCATCCTCCTGAAAAAGAATAGTATGTGCCAACCCAGAACCAACTTCCCAGAGTAATCACTGCCATTGCAGAATTTTATCTGCTGAGTAGCGTAGACAGGTGCCCCAAAGCTGGAAATAAAATCAGACACACAAGAAAGAGGACAGAACTACTGCCAGTCCTGAAGGTAAAAGATGTTCACAAGGAGATTCATATACAAGTTCATAACATGTTTTGTTTTGATGAACCTCTAGCAAGCAAAAAACTATATATACACTTGTAGACCACTAGGGTATTGCTAACATACCTGGCACAATTTTTCAGAAGGGGAAGGTACTCTCCACTTTACTGGCATAGTCTCAAAGTAGAGTCCCTTCTTTTTGTTTGCTGAGCTCTTGCCTTGAAGCGTTTTTCAAGGTTCTTTATTTAATTATAATCATGCTAGGCCTCCTAAAGGTTTGGAATCTTGTTTGTTCTAACAAATTGCAGTCATAATTAATAAATGTGCTAAACCTGCTGTCAACCTAACTGATGAGGAAAATTAGACTGGGTCCTAGCAGGGAACAGTTTTTCCCTGTTGTGCCTTTTTTAAAAGAAAAAATCTACTTCTGGTTGAGGACAGAGGTATTGAAATGAGAGAAAGTATGTAGAAACATTTTAAAACCCCAAAGAAGTTGAAAAAGGATAGGATTTTAATTTTAAAGTCAAATTTAAGGCAAAATTTAAGTCAAAATTGGAATCGAATTATGCCCTTGGAGAGCATTAAAATAGCAAGTTGAAAAAGAGATGATTGTCCTGTTTTACGTATTGCCTCTCCAAGAAACAAACTTCTGCTTGATCTGGTCTGCTGATTGCCCACCATATTCTTGTTAGTATTTCTCTCTCATGGACATCTAGAAACGCTTTTCCCAAAACTACCTAATACCCAGCCTTCTGCCTGCAACTTGCTCCTTCAGCTCCTGCCTCCTCATCTCCTACCACAAGATCAGCAGCTCCCAAGCTGCAGCAGCTTCTCTGCTGCTCCCATACTCCACTTGCCGGTCACTGCTGACAACCTTGTAGGGCACTTGCATGCAGCACACCTGAGCCACGGAAGAGAAGCCGCAGCTGAGGGATATGCACGTTGCCAGCTCTACCCAGCCAAAGCTTTAGCTACACATGAGTTTCATGGAGAAGGGAGAGTATTATCTCCATTTGGTTACCGGAACTTTGTTCATGGGGCAAATGAAAAGCTGACAGACCTAGGCACTAACTAACATAACCGAGTCAGAAAGCGATAGTGTGTTTTGTAATCTTGTGCTTGACTTGCCTGTTTGACAAGGTAAGCCTATCTTCAGTACAGCTCCCTGTATATAATCTCATTTTATATATGGCACTGATTGCTGCACAAAGGAAGCTGACTTAAAGCTAATGCATAATCACAGTGAAGACTCTCAGACTTCATCAAAAGGAACCCACCAAGACCTACACCTGATAATGTATTTGGGCTCCATGAAATCATCAGTAAATTAGGAACATCCATAGGTGTTAGCAGGTTAACACACAGTTGTGCTGAAGTGCCTTGCAAAGGAAAACTTCCTAGTGGTAATCAATGTAAATCAGTTTTTCACTGTTAAGGGAGTGAACTGTGAAGTCCTCAAAGAAAAAATGACAGGTCAATATGAGTGGTTTCACCATTGATGATTTTAGTAGAATGATGCCAGCCCAACCATTTGTCAGTTCAAAACACAATGCAAAGCTTGAGAGGAAAGGAACACCAAGCACTTTGGGGGTAAGGAGACATATCACAGAAATTGTCTACCCTCAGAATAACAATTACCCTCATTTATAGGGTGAACAATAAGGGAAATAAAAGGGAAAAGGAAATAAAACATGAAAAGCCCCCACTCCTTATGAGGTATCAAAACTCTCATGTGCTAAAAGCCTAACAACCCCCTTCATGCCTGTTAAACTTGTTAGGATTTTCACCAAACACAGTGCAATAACTAGTCATCAATAGATAACCATGCCGAACACTTAGGATTCTAAAATACAAGGACAGCATACATGTGTTAAATACTAACTTAGAATCATAGAATCGTTTCAGTTGGAAAAGACGTTTAAGATCATTGAGTCCAACCATTAACTTATCTATTATTAATATATTATTTAATTGGTAAATAACTTATTACATGAATTAGGTGGACTTTGGACCAGGGTTCTAGTGATAATTGTATTTGTCAGGACGAAAGAGAGAGCCATACTCCACAACTGCAGTATAATATTCTTCAAAAGAATGGGTATTGATTCAGTCTAACTGTGGTCATCTAATTGTGGCTACAGGAATTATGGTACCATTTTCAGTATAGAGACTGACTGTAAGTAAATGAAGAACATGCCTGTGATAAAAAAATAAAAACAATAATGCTATTAGATATCACGCTATGCTTTAGAAGCTTGCCTGGAGAATTCCCTCAAGTGAAGTTGGGGATAGTATTAAAACCAGTGAATCGTAACAGCTGCCATAGGGGAATTATCTGGTACCGTATCCTGTTCTGGTAACCTTGCACCCCATGGACAGCTAAGTACATGAAACCACCCTCTAGGGAAAAATACTCTTTATTTGTCTTATGTGACATTTTGTAAAAGCCTGGGGTGACAATTTACTATTTGCTGTTCAACATTTTTTCCCCCTTCCTAACCACTAAGCCTCTCTGATTTCACTTTCTGTTGACAATGCTTAGCTCAGGGCTGTAGAAATGAAATTCTTGAAGGACTCCCTTCACCTGGAATTTCCGTAATTAAAGGGATGCCTTTGCTAGGAAAGTCGGAGTGAGTTTCTGACTTCCTAGTCACGCTACTGTACACACATTATTTGTGTCTCCTCAAGCACCATAGCAATACTTTGAGTCAAAATAAACTATTGGGTCTGACAGCAGTGTTTAGATATCAATATAAGTATTGCCCGACTCCACGTGGAAGGTAGAGGGTCCCCAGCTCCAAAGTATCTGCGTTTCTAAACAGAAAGGTGGCTGAGTAATGCAGTATCTTCATACACCCCAGAATACATATATTAAAACAGTGTTAAGCAGAAAGGTTATGCTGTATTTCCACCAGTGTTATTCAATATAGTCTGTCCCTGCTAAGAATAACTCTCTGCTCCAGTAACCCAGAAAGTGGAGCGGCATGCTCTGCTTTAGCCCTACAGCTAATCATCCCATACGGCATTTACAAAGGCTTGTGTTTAATCTCTTTGCTCGTATACTATATTCACAAATGAAACGGGGAAAGGAAAACAGGACAGATATGACAGGAGATAGTGAAAAACAGAAAAAAAATTAGTATTTTCACCATTAAAAAAAGAAGTATATATAGCAACTATATGTAAGAAAGGAACAAAATTTTAAGAAATAATTACTCCACTGTACAGAATTTGTAAAAGTTGCTGCAAGCTGGTGAGAATCCACTTTGAAATTCCTTCTCTTATTAACTTTCTCGGCAGCTTTAAACATTTTTCCAGTACAATTTTATGGCTAATAAATTAGTATTATTTTGAATTGCCTGAAAATCATGAATCAATTTAGTCACAAAGCAGATCTATTCGATTTAATGTTCTTGTTACATTCTGCCTCAGTGTTGCAATTTCCCCCCTTTGCTTCCTTTATTTCGCTGCCTCTCCTCACATCACCCTGTTGTAATGCCTTTAATATAAAAGATGGCCTTCATTCTCATGTACTATTTAAATTCATCATGTCTGACCTCTTCAAAAGCAATGAATGCATAATTAATTTGCATTATAAATTTAGAATACTTCCTCTCTTCTTGCCACTTCAAGCTTCCTTTAGCTTTCAACAGCTATCTTGTCTTATTTTATATTCCTTAAAAAATTCTTTCTTGCTGTCTTCTTTTCAAATTCCACTTCACATACAATTTGACTCTTTGGTACACACACACAGCAGGAACCTGCCCGGAACCCGATGCAAGAATCACTGGTAGAAGAATGGGTGCTTGGTCCATCACTAAAAACACAGACTATACTCATATGGCTGGAAAAACAGCTGGCATAGCTGCCTCTGTGTGCATCATCTTCCCAGTAAAGAAAGGTGTTAGGATTAATATGCAGACTCCTTACTGTTAATATGAAGTATTTAAGAAATAGATAGAGCACAGACCTAAAAGTATACATTTATTTCTCTCTTTAAATTACGTCATTACTTTAGCATTTTTTCTTTCTCACAGTCATTAGGAATGCTCTTACTTCATACTCACACACATTTCCAAAATCCTGGTACACAGGCTTTATTTGGATATTGGTTCTCTTGTTAAAATAGGTTAACAATTCTATTTCTCGAAAATGCTGCCAACTGCATCTTCAGCATGACAATGGGTGAGTAACATGAATTCATGGAGACAGGGTTATCAGCCAGAGACTATAGGAAAGCAGCTTGCTCAGTTTTGATTTCAGCACCTTCCATGTCATGGGGACTACTCCTTAAGGGAACTTCCTTGCAACTTTATGGCACTCCAAATTAAGAACTTTGCTGAGCAACATCAGGCTTATCTAATTGACCAGAACAGTTTTGAAATGTACTTCAAGCTGAACAAATAGACTTGTGGAATTGCAACACTCAAAATGTTTTCCCTTGAAGGACACAGAGGTGGAAGACTTGGTTGGTATACATTTATTTCTGCTCAGTATTCCCAGTTTGTAGGATAAGTGTAACAGGACACTACACTGCAAGAAGTTTTATGATTTGACTAAACCAACGTATTTCTTTTATGACAACTGCATTAACTTAGTTCCTGGATTTCTTTTCTCCTGCGAAATAGTCTTCAAAAAAGTCTTTTAGAAGATCTAAAACTATTGCCAAAGGAAAAATCAAAAAAACTTAAAAACTGGTGACTAGCCATCACTAAAAGATCATGAGACCTCCAGAAACACTGGTCAATTTAGCTGCCTTCCACTCTGTAAAACACACCACTTTAAGACTGATGCTCCAGTGCATGCATCAGATCTACTGTAACTTCACAGGAAAGCTTTCTACATGCAAACTAAACTACAGTAAAACTTTGCAGTTTAGTTGTACTGCTTTTTCAGGACACCCCTCCATCACACCTCTATTAGCTCACTGACTTGAAGAGAGTCCTGTTTCAGACCAGTAAAGCGTGAATTATCCTTGAAGTCTTTCCAGGCTTGTTTTGTTAAACCACTTTTTGTGGAAAATACGTAATTTTTCTGGCATTTCCATCCTGCTGTCCAAACATACCCAATTTTAACCAATAGGCAAATTCTTGCCAAATGAGGTCTCAATGCCATGACATCAAGGCACAAAGGTCACACACTGAGAATGCAATAGCGGCTGCATTGTAATTGTTGTTTTGATGGATTGTCTTAGGAGTGGTTTTGTTAAGGCATGAAGTGTTCAATTTTCCTGTTTATCCATAAAAAAAAGAAAGCAAAGAGACTGCACAAATGCTGTGCACTTTACCTTTTGAGTATAATTCAGATAAACTGATCATTTCCTAATAGAAAGCCATCTGCTACGTGCTCTACATTGCTCTTCCTATCATCTACTTTGCTTGGATTTTAAAAAGCTGTAATATGGAACTGAACAATGCTAAAAGCAAGCGAATGGTACAAAGTCCAGAGATTTAACTTATGCAATGGAGATTATTGGAAAGATGGTTATTTCATATGCAGTATCTGATATAATGAACAGATATAATACCCCTCAAAAAATAACCTAAACAAAAGAGCCCTTAAAAAAAGTTAACCCAGTCACTTAAAACATGGTCTTGACTAAGACCACTAATGCTATGTAGACTACAGTCCTGAAGGCTGTGACTATGTGCAGGAGTACACTTGTGTCATTTTCTTGGTCCTATGGAGAGATGGTGAAGTGCTTCATAAGGAAAATGGCATTCCTGTATGGTTACATATTGAGACAACTACCCTGGAAAATATCATGGAGAGAAGGAGGAGAAAGAAGGGAAATCCTTGAGTGGCAAGAAGATTTATTGGATAATTTAATAGGATTTTCTCATCACTAAATTCTATTTTTCTTCTGTCCCTAATCACCTTTCTTCTACCTCATTAAATCCAATTTCACTTCATCATATCTTTCTTTCCTCTCTAATTTCATAGATCATCATGTAATTTCTCTCTCGCCAAACAGCATACCTTCTTTTTGCATCATTCTTTCCACATCTACTCTTTTCCACCTTATCATTATGCTGCCTCATTTCCTGCTCATTACTTCTCTTGCCATAAACTGGTCACTCCTGTAATGCTGTCCACCCTGTCTTTCAGCAGCTTTGTGAAAGCTCTGTGCATCTCTACTTTGCTCAATTTCTTCCTTTCTTTTAGCCAATTGGTTGACTGAGACATTTTGAATTTCTTCAGTTTTCTTATTTCTAGAAACATATACATACAGAAATTATAAAACCAAGCTATACAATCATTAAATCATATTATAGGGAGTTACAACCATGCTCCTGCACACATTGTTAACTATATTGCAGATTCACCGCACAGGAGTAAAAATAAATTTAGTACTTCTACGTAGTTTGGACTGATCTGCATTTTATTCATGCCCCTGAATTATGCTTTATGTTTCAGCAATGAACATTTCAGTAATTCTGCACATTTTCTGATTTTACATGAAGAATGAGACTAGTTGAACATTATGTCTTCTTGTGAAGATTCAGCGACATACTTGAAGAACCATTCAATCTTGACTGCATTGGAAAGACTGAATCCTGTCAAATAACGTCTCAATACCATGTTTTATAATATGTCCCCCATATATTCTTAATGAAAGTGAAAATGTCTCTGTACACACACACAAAAAAAAATCCTTCTTAGGCCCTGTTCCACATCTCTCAAGGTTGTAAAGGAAAATATGACAAAAGAGAATAACTACCAGCACCAATAATTGTTTTTCTCACCTTTGAAAGAGTTCCTAGTCTATCATTTTACTAGATCCTTTAAATGAGCCAATTATCATCTAAGGCAAGGAAGGGGGCTGGCACACTCCCAAGAAGGGCAAAGCCCCAAATAATCAGGCACTGTAGGAGGTCTGACTTGTTCCTGTAATAAATACACCTGTCTGTAGGGAGCCAGCTTGGCTTGGATGGTTGCATTACATTACCATAGGCACAGTATCATGAAAGGGAGCAAATGAAAATCCTCCTAGAAATGGGGCATGGGAACGTATGCAGAGACACCCTGGCAGGACCTGGATAAGTATCAGCTTCATGACATTTGGCTCATGTACCGCTTATAAACTGCAAGATGAAGCCCTACCAAAGGCCCCCAGAGCCTGGAGATCTGCGGTGTGGGGCAAAGGCAAGGGCTTCAACTGGTCAGTGTGGTCAGGATTGAAGTGGAGCTTGCAGCGCATTTTTGACCCAAGCTGGTGATAGACTATGCCGAGTCAGTTTGAAGCCAGGTGTGTGTCCCCAAAAAGTATAGATGCATTTGTGCAGTGCGCTCCTGAAGTCCTAAACTTTGATTGCTCTGAGCTGTCCCTGCACAAAGTCAGTTCCCAGGAGATAACACCAATCACCAACCAGTCTGCCAGCTCTTCAGAAACCTGTACATTCAATCAATCGTCCCCAGTGGTATGGGCAACCTGGGAAAGAGAGTATGTACCGACCTCTTCCCTAACTATATTTAATGAAAGACGGAAAAGATGTTCGGAGGACAATATTACCAGCAATTATTAATTAGTGATGACAAATGAATAGAAGATAGTGAGTCTCTTCCTGTTTAAAACCAAAAAGGGGCCTAGGGATGTCCAATCATCAGATGATCGACAGAATATTTTCAGTAGGCCAAACAGTATTGTCTGGAAGTGGACCTATTCTCAGTTTGTCTTTGGCAGAAGGCTAAAATGTAAACTACTAATAGCCTGATATCTTCAATGTGTTCGCCATGTTCACAAACGACAATTTAAACTGTAGGTCTCTGTATTTACTAACAGAAATTGGCATGAAACATTTAAACGTACCAATTTCAAACTAAACACTGCATACCTTTTGCAGGAAGCCCCCAAACCCTAATTCCTCTTAGATCCTTCTGATGAATCTGCTTTGTATACAGACGACTGACTGGACACGGCTACAGAAGGATGCAAGTCCAAAAGCATCTGCAGAGATGTAAAATGGTTTCAAGAACATAATAATAGGTGAAGGTAACATCAATTTTAGTCAAATTCATACGGGTTCAAAAATGCAGCACGTAAATAAATGGGGTTCTGGAGCAGGCATGTCATTCCCACTGTTCTTTCTTCCTGCTGAAAGTGCTCCATCTGCTTGTGTTACTATTTCTTGACTGTCAGACAAAATTTTACTATTATTACCATCCTTGTTATCATACCACCTCCTTAAAATCAATGCTCAAAAATCCCTGTTTCTTGGGGATAGTATTACAACCTCAATGAAGAGACAACTAATGACCATTAGAAGGGCTTGCTACACAGCACGTGCAGTTAATTCATTTTACCATTCTTTCTCCCTTGAGTTTTCTGCAAGGACATTTTTAAAAATGACACTCCAGTATCACTGGTTACTTTTATGTTCCTAGTTGTTTCTGAATAGGATACATTCCACCAGTAACAAATCTGATAAAATGACACTGCAGAAATGCAAGCTAGCCAGCTGTCCGGCAAAGGCTGTACCTGCACGAAGCTGATCCAGAGCTAAACATTTTGTTTAAGTGAGAAATAACAAAGTCAATGCTCAACATACTGTTGATGTCGATTAAAATCAATGATGACATGTAAAATAGTACACTGTGGTACTGCACTGTGAATCCCAAATATATGAAAATCACAAGTCAGGTTTCTCGAAAGTAGGATTTTATGCAACTGTTTTTAATAATGAATTTGGGGTCTGCTTTTTTCAATTCTTTAGTTTATTTTTGTTGCATTTAAAGTGTTTCATCTTTTCAAGGTTTCACCACCACCAGCACAATGCCTATCAATTCATGAAGACCCTGTGACAATAATACAGTGTAAAAGCAGAGAATATTGGTATATGTTTGACAGTATTGGGATATGTCTGACAGAAAACAAACTCCAAAAACGAGACCACAAAGTAAGGACCGCTGATCAACCTAAAGAAGGCAGGATCATGGAAGCAGGACAGGGTGCAAGATATCAATGTAGTAAAAAAAAAAAAATCTTAAAAAAAATTCTTATTTACTACCGGTGTCTGTCTGCTGGCTAGGTTATGTGGTTGTAGCAGGCTTAGTATGACCACCGGCTAATGAGAGTGATTCATCTCAGTTGTATTTGCACTTAAAAGAAAAACTGGGGCAAAATTAATGTTTTTGGTAATATCTACGTAAGATTTTAAGTTAACTCACCTAAAATCATGCTGATCATATGTAAAATGTGGGTGCAAAAAAAACCCCCAATAAATCAATTCCAGTTTGTTCTGTAGTCTGTTTTCCAGTCAATGGTCTAATGTTATGTTTTACTGTATTTAACAATGTACAACTCTATTGGAATCAACTTAACTAATGAGATGTCAAAAATATACTTTGTTGCATTGATCTAAGTAAGAAATTCAAAATTCCTTTAATGACAAACTAATATATTTTCATTTTGCTGTCAAAGAGTCTTTGAGGTTCTACTATATGTGAATGTATCTGTTGCATTAAAATTCTTGTGTAAAGCTACATTCATCATTTGATTTTAAAAAAACCCTCTCAACCATAAAACTGCTTCATCTGGACATAAAAATGTAGAACACCAAGGACAGAAATAGGAAGAAGAGATCATTTAGATATAAAGATACAATAGTAAAACCCGATGCACTGCTACATTAAAACATATTGGTGCTCAACCTTATTTTTGAGTTCGCCGTATCAGTAGCTAGTGATTAAAAAGCAAAAAATAAAGATTCATTACACTTGAATACTATACACCAAGAAAAGCAATATAATTCCACACATGTCTGCTCCTGATTTTATCTATATAATAAAGAAAACTTTAAAATTTTAGGGCATAAGCACATAGAGCATGTGAAAATCAATATACAGATGGCATCAGTCAATTCAGAGCCAGCACATCGACAGCTTCTCTGAAAAACGGATTTTGTCTGGAGACAGATACTAGATTCAACAGTCTAAGAGAAATTCTTATGCAGGACCAAGAAGATGGAAACCCACCCCATGGGACGTTGAATTGAAGAGGAAATGAAAAATTCAGTGAAACAAATGCAACACTTGTGCTTCAATCCTGGAAAATATTTTGGATTTAGGGCCTGATAGTACTAGTACATATTCAAACACCATATGAAAGTCCTCTAGCCTACTGGGCATAGCAACTGACAGTCAATATTGTAGCAACTACTGAATGAAATGAGTGAAAATACAGAAGCAAATGGGTTCTCATTTGTCACAAGCATAAGAAGATAACAGAATTTAAACAGTATCATTTTAATATTTTACCATGCAATTTAGATTTCATCAAGAACGCAGAAACTTTGAAGTCTAACAGAGAAAATGTTAATTTTTATAAAGCATTAACTTGTGACTGCCGTTTTCTAAAAGCATGTGAGCAAAATATCAGTGGGGAGAAGGGGAGGGACAATTTTTATTCTGCAAGATGTACATTAAATCTGCTCTGCTTTCAGGTCATCTACTTTGTTGTTTTAAAGCTTCATTCATAGTTCTCCATATTCTGCTTTCTTTCAAAGCTTTTTTTTCAGCCACAACTTTATATGCCTCTGGTGCATCAACATTTTAGTAACAGCATAGGGCCAGCATTTGCCATTTTCATTCATTCTGTGCAGTATCTTATTATTCAAACATGGTCGTGAATCCCATGGGGCCTGCTCACAGTCTTAACTGAGAGTAGGACTATAAGTATTTAAATCTCTGAAACTGCCAATTTATTTGGAGAAAACTGATGATAAAACATGCAATTTATGCCATCTGAGGTGCCTTGTTTTCCATAAAGAATTTACATGAGCACTGAAACAACAAGCCAATCTTCCCTAAACCAAGGGTAATTAAAAACACAAAATCCGTAAGGAGTATCAATCTTATATTAAAGACAAGTTTAGATTAATCAAGTCATTGAGGAGATGGGAGGCAAGATGACAACACTGAGGATGATGTTGTTTCCTAAAAGTTGAAGTATTTTGTGATATGAATCTTAATAGCCCTGTAGCGTGCCTCCTGGACAAGGTTAGTCCAAGGCTTGTAATTCTGCAAGTGGAGAGCTGGAGGAGTGGCAGCAATAACACTCCTGCTATGGAGGGAAGTTCTGGGCTCAGAAGGTCCTAGTTCTGTCACCAGAGATTAGTTCTGTGGCCTCAAATTGCCTAATTTCTCTGTTCTTCAGCGTTGCAGCTGTAAATGGGGGCAAAGTTTTGGTTTTTCCCAATCACAACTTCTCTTGCCTGATGAGAATACAAAGTCAGAGTTGCACACAGACACACACAGACACACACACACACATATATATGTACTTGCACACACCTACACACTCTGGCCTAGAGGACTTCCTCTCCCACAGAGAAGCACTTCATGTCAATGGATACTAAGAAATATTAACTAAAGTGCATCAACTTTGTAGTACAGCATGTGGGAGTCAACACCATTTTCACAGCTAACAAAACTATTTTTCTCAGAGTATAGCTCTACTCTACTACGAAAACAAAAGAATACTAAATGAATTATTGCATATGGCCATATTTCTTCCTCTTGAGATGAGTGTCTAGTTTGGTCATTTTCTCTGCCTTCGCACCAATACTGCTTTTCTCCATCTGTGAAAATATGCTATTTTGGATGACTACAGTGTAATGATGGCCACACTGATCTGCCTTGGAAAGAAGAGAGGCTGTATTTTAAAAGAACGCTGCTAGAATACTTCAGAGGATTTTACAGGAAAAAAGGACCATGTAGAGACTATCACTGAGGAGGTCTCTCCTTTGGTACTATTACCACTATCTCTAGAAAAAGGGATTTATAAACCTGACAGATATTAAAGGGTTCAGTTCCACCATTCCTCCTGTTACATACTCTGCTTTCATCTACCCTTACACACTAATCTCCTTCTAAATCTTCCTTCTTTTTCCCTGTTTTACCTCTACAGTTGAAAGAACATCACCTCTTGGAATAGAGTGTGTGTTAAACTACACTTTGTATGGAGTACTGCTGTCTCCCTCCGTAATTGCACTCTTTACCCACACAGAAAATGGTGTGTTTGCTTATAAATGGACAATATTTTGTTCTACCACAATAGTTAACAATAGTTAAATATAATAAAAATATTACATATTGTATACAAAAAGAAAATGAAATGTTAAAAAGGCCAACATGCTTTTTGCATATTTGTATTGCAGATGTAATTTTTTCAGAACTATTCTAATCAGTGGATTTCAAAGAGAGTGGCATTTCTGCTTACTCTTGTGTCAATTTTATGCCCTTTTCCTTTCTTCGCAACCAATTAGTTTATGTAACAAAGTTCTTTGCCCCTGCGGAGATTAAGATTTCAGGTGAAGTCTTACGGCATAGAGAACTGCACAAATATTCAGATGACAAGTATTATTTAAAGTTGTAACATTAAGAATCATGCTAACATTTTCAAGAGACCAGACTTCATAATTCTTCAGCAATAATTGGAATATATTTTCAGCTTCCTAGGCAAATGCTATCTTTATCAACATTTAACTTTTTTTAATGTCACAAGTTGTATTACCCCATTAATCAAATTGATAGCGGTGGCTTGAATTTCACATTAAAATGAAAAGCAATAACTATACAACTGTGAAGAAATTCTAGATTGCATGTCAGTCATTCTCTGAAGCAAACACAGCATATCATTCACTGCATTTCGTTTAGAAATCATTCAAAATGTCTCTTCTAAAATCTTCTAAATCAAGATTCAGTCATGCCAACAGTACTTTTTATTTAAAATGCTTCTGCTGACAAAATACCTTGTTTGTTTCCATTGGGCTGAGAATAAAAGTAGCTGCAAGATAATTTTTCAATAGTTAAAGAAGGGAATCACCTTTCACACAGGTTCAAATTAAGAAAACAGAGGAGGGAAATGCCCCATCTATTAGTCAATAACAACATGACTTGTTTGGTGATAGTAACACGCCGAGAGCTGCATACAAAAGAAATGAAGACAGGAACGCTGCCCCAAGGCAGCTATAATCACATACAAGACAGACACATAAGATGTTACAGAGCTGAAGACAACTTTATCTCAAACTGTAAATCATTTTAATACCTAAAATCATTTGCATGGCTTATCAGTATCAGTCACACACAGGAGACGAGTTCTCAGAAAGGGTATGAATGAAGACAGCTTATTTCCCCACTGAATGGGGAAAACCTTCCAGGTGTAAATAAGAGATCAAAGTTCAGAGTGGAAAAATAAAACAAAGAGAAATGATTTAATATGAAGAGCACGCTGTGGAAATAGAAAGTGAGAAAATCAGAAATGTAAACAGCAGCAGAGAGCAGAGTATAAATGGATGACATTAGTTTTGCTAGCGAAGAGGTCCAGGGAAAAAGAAAGTGAGCAGTGGTGAGGGCAGGAGGAGGGATGAAGAACAGAGAGAGGCCAAGGGCACGTCAACAGAAATGAAGATAAGAAAATAAGTTCTAGTTTTGGGGACAGAAACACAACTCCAGGCAAGAAATTACAGTCAAAAAAATGCAAAAAAATCCCAGAAGCTGAAGGAAGAGAACTTAAAAAGAAACTCCTCTTGTATATAGGACCTTTGCCTCAGTATTTATTGCCACAACAGGAGGCTCATCTGTAGATATTGATCCATAGGTTTGTTGGGTAATTGAAACTTTAATTTACAATTATTGTTCCTTTTGTTAGAAAGGTCACTTAATCTATGTCAGCTTCTGCCTTCTCCAACATTATTTATGCTTGTTTTCAACAGCTGGATAATATTTTCTGTATGTAGCAAACAGAGTAGATTAAGATTTATTGTACATGGGCCTAATAAGTCAAAAACTTTCTCCTATGAACAGCGGAGTGTGTAGGTGCTATATTTGCATTTTTATAAAAATTTTATATTTCCTACAGCCATTTATATGAGTCTAGAGAGAAAATTAGTAAGTACCTATTATGCTTTAGTATAAAACAGAGCTAATGACTGTGTTAAGGCTGCTAAAACCATGAAAAAGACTATTTCATACATGAGAGTGCTATTTGCTAAGGGAGAATTACATTGTTTGGATCAATGGCTGGAATAAATTCAACAAATTAATGTATTTTAAAGCTTCTTTTCAATGCCTCATTTTTTCTATTCCTCCATAAGGTACTGATCTTCCCTGGAGAAAGGAAACTGGGCTGGCAGGACCCCTGCCCTGACCAGAGCAGCAGTTCTTATGTTCTTTCCTGAGCAAAATTAGGACATCCTGAGCAAAAAAAGATGACACATTCTGGAGAGAAAGGCTGCTTAGAGGCTGTTAAACTTCAGATTTACTAGAAGGGGAAGGAGGAACTGGCCAATGCCCTTACTAGTGATCTTGCAGTTTTACTGAAATGGGTCAGGACATTTATAAATCTTAAAAAAGTAGAGGTATTCCAAAGAAAAACAAACCTGAGGCCAAGAGAAACAGATACCAAGTCCTATCCCAGTTTACTGCTAACGAGCGCACACAAATTCACCAGCTATAAAAGGGAGCTCAAGAAAACAAACAGTATATGCCACAGAATCATCCGAGCTAGAAATTGAAAAAAACCCGCAAATTAACAAGCCATTCATATTTCCAATATAGTTTTCTAAAACATGTTTCCTGATATTTCAGTGCTATATCAAATTCAGACTAGTAACATGCCCTATCCAGGTCTATCCCTTCCCTTTTGGGATCACTGGTACATGTTAAGCCTAGAGAAACTACTGAAGTGACTAACAGAAGAGTTGAGCAGGGGTGCTTTAAATATTTTTCCCCTTCCCAAAGGAAAGGGATTACAAAAGCTATGGATTGGTTTTGACAGTCACCCGGGGGCTGCATGTAAATCCCAGCCCAAGGCCCCATTTTCCTAATTACAGCCAAGAGATATCCTGTGTCTTTTGGAATGAATGGTATCCTAAAGCCTAAAATGAAAATTAAGCCTTCTGATTAAAATCCTAAGGGTAGAAAAAGATATTGAACAGCCAACGTAGATTAGAAAAAGTCAACCTTCCCAAAACAAAAACCTGTCTGAAGTTCATTAATAAAGATGGAAAGAATTTCATGTATCCGACAGGATAGTGGTTTCACTTGAATTTTAGATGAGGGGATGAAAATTTACTGTTGGCTGACTTCAGATGCCTCAGGTTAGGACTTTATTGGTTTTAAGAAAAAGTAAGATGGAGTCTAGGTATAGAATATAGCAACTGATATTACATGACTAACTGGCTGTAGTAAAGCAAGGAAAACCTATCAGTAATTTTTTTATAAAGGTCAGCCAGAACCTCCTCTGTATCTGGGTTTTACCCACAACATCCTTCTTCACTTTAGAAATTCAAGCTGCAGTTGAATTTCATGCAGTCGAATCCCATTTCTGTTATGAATGGGTATGACTGGCATTTCCGAAAGGAGACTCTTAACTGTTCAAGAATTCCTGTTACTTCGAGTTTTGACAACTTTCTTTGATTTGCTGCATGTAATGGCCCTTGTGGATATGGGTCTAAGAAGCTTTTACTCGCGTGGCACTGCGGTCAGTGGCTCTCACATTGTAGTCGCTTTGATGACTTCTTGCACAGATGTGATTCCCCAATGGTTTAGAGCCTTAATAACTGAACTCGAAGTTACTCTTCTGTAAAACATGTTATGAGATGCAGCCCATTTCAACAAAAGCGCAATGTGTCACTACAATAAATTACTTCGCAATTTATATTCTGTGTGGCCTTTATATAGCCTTCTCAGCTGAGAAGGGAGCTTGCATCTTAAAATCAGCAATCAAGTAAGGTTTGGGGGTTTCTGACTTTGCCGTGCCAATGGTGGGACTCATCTTGCCGAACATTATACCTCTACAATGCAAATGCCAACATGTGAGACAGTCATCTGGGCTCGCTTTATCACCAATGAGGAGAAACAGGCATACAAGGGCTCTGGTTTGGGATGTTGTTTTAGGATTATGTTAATAGCACATAGACAATCTTTATACAAACACACACAAAGCAGAAATCGAGACAGCAAACACGGACATCTACATCATTGACTTTTAAATTAGGACACCAAGCATCTGGTGTCCTAATTTAAGTGTATCTGATAGCAATACCCTTACACCAAAAAGGAGTTTTTGGCAAATATTGCCAACTTATTACAGCTAATTTAAATTACTTAGTTTGGGTAAAAATACCAAAACATGGCCTTGAATAATTTTGACCATTTCATGTTTAGAAACTTCCTGTGCCTGCAACGCTTTCCTACACCACTGCAACCCACGAGATGTTGTTCCATGCTGAGAATCTTGTGGGAGCTGTTGCCTGGGTGTTGTCAGTGAGCCCTAGAAACGTGGTATGCATTCGCAAGCTCTCTAGAGTCAATCCACAGGTGCTTTTTTTCTCAGAAGCACTTGCAAAGAAGATCCACTCTGAAGGACCGGATAATTTTACAATTACAATTCTCAGCCATCTGTGAGCTGCCTGCTTCGGTTACACTGAGACCTTTTTGCTTATTAAAGCAACTGTATGAAGTGCAGTCTAAGAAGCTTAACTCTCATTTCATTTCACACTGCATTGCGTGAACTCTACGGACCTTGCAGTGAATCATGTCCAGATCCTCAAAGGGACGCAGTTAAAAAATCTGGACCTTCGATGTTTTAGTAAAAGGCAGAGTACTTAAAATGCTGTTAATGAACCCAGAATATGGAATAAACTTAAATAAATATGCTTCACAAGTAAAATTATGTAACAAAAAGATAGGAGAAATATTCCAATATTTGTAAGGACATTTCAGCAAGTGAAAATACTAAGAGAAGGCTGCCAAATAACCAAGGCACTGAATATTTGATCTCTAAAATGTGTAAAAAAGTAAATCTATGCCTTAAAAGACCCTACAAGGAAGGCACTGAAAATGAAATAAAGGTAGTCTTGAAAATGTATACTACGCTGAGATGTGTAATTAGAATTTTTAATGCTAGGAAGACTTACATCACCAGATGGCTTAAAACCTTAATCCTTTTATCATTTCATGGCATCTATTATAGACATCTGGAAGAACCAATGGAGGTGGGAAAACAGAGAGACAGAGAGTTCACTGAAGAATTAAAGCTTTTTTCCAGCATAGTAAGACACAACAGAAGGAAGGTGTTAAATTATTACTAGTGTACATACACAAATTTAATTGAATTATAACTGAAGTTATGTCCAGAAGAAGGTAATTCTTCTCTGAGCAGCAATCCCATGACTGTAAAATTATTTTCTAAGACCTTTTCCCATCTGGGATTATAAACACTCATCCCCTAAAATCGTGATCCCTGTATAAATTAGAGCTCTTGTCTGTTGCACAGACTTTGGACCACCCACATTTCATGGACTTTTTCCTTCTCTCCAAGACAGAATGAATGTAATTTATACTTTCATTGTTTAAAAGATAGGTATGATTTTAATTCAATTTATGGATTCATTTGAAACTTGAGTGTTGTGACTCTAAACCCGTGTGTAGATTAGATTAGGACAAGCAGACTCTGGTAGAGCACAATTGTTTTTCCATTCAGAAACTATAAAGGCAGAAGTCAGTAATCTGTTTATAGATTTTAAAAAGGACCCAAAATTCTAAATGCCCACCCCAACCCTCCCCTAACACTCTCCACTTGTCTTCCCAGTTCTCTGCTTTCTATCTCGTAGTTTTAGGAGGCCCATGGTTATCTTTCCTTTCTTGAAAAGAGATAAAAATTAAATAGAACGAACAATATTAACTGCAACTGTTGATCGTGACAAAGTTGAAACGTCTTCATAGGTGACAAATGAGTCTCCTCAGACAGAAAGAAATTATTCTTACTAAGAGCTGAAAAGCAGAACTCTTGTCTCCCAACCACACAATGCTTAGAGCTTCTCTCTCCAAATAATGTGTTTTTTTAATGAGAAAGAAGTATGGGAAAAAATGCACAACCCACAATATGTGCTGGTAAAAAGAAAGTAGAAATAAGTCTTAAAGGCAAATAATTTTTGCATCAACACAGTTCCTGTTGAAATTAATGAGGAATCTCTACTGGCTTGTAAAGATAACAGACATGTTATAGACTTCAAGGAATTTTAGGAACAAATTGCATCTCACTACAGTTTTGGCAGTCAAACAAATGGAAACATCCGTAAATGAGAACAACTCTAATTGGAAACAAATTAATCAGTTAACAATGTCTTAACAATACACCAACTGATGGAAACTTACTCTCTTTTGAAATTCCAGCCAAATTAATGGGCAATATTAATGTTTCTTACTAAATTATAATAGCCATGTCCTTACAACTTTGACTCATAATGGACCATTTGAGGGATTATGAATGAGGGCCATGCACCTCTATCCATGCTGATGGATTACAGATACTAGAACTGGTTTGCAGGGAAGAAAGCCTCCACTGGTTTATTTTCTTCTCAAATTTTCACTTCTCCCATCTTTTCTTAAAATTGAAACTAGAAAATTCTATTTAACTGCCATTTAAATCAGAAGAAAAGAAAAAATATTTTATGACAACTGTCTCTGTTGGCTTCAATAAGCTTCCTCAAACGTGAAATTTTGGCCTCTCTGAAAGCAATGGGGCTTTTGCAATTGCCATCGTCTTCTACAGCAAACTCCAAGCAGAAGAGGAAAGGAGATACATATCTTAGTCTGATATATACCTAAAAAAATATAACTAACAACACCAAGTAAAATTAAAACTGGTTGAAGGGTATATTTTATAACACCTGACATAAAAACAAGTGAAGTTATCCTTAAAAAATACGAAGGAAAGGAAGTGGTCTTTTCCCATAACCACCATACTTGGAATGGAGAGTGCACAGCCATCAGGGCTGGGTGTCGTAATTTCTTAATTTGATGCCTAACAGTGTATTTCACAAAAGAAACCTTCGCAAACATTATTAGGTACTAGCATAATTATAATGTGACTTCTTAACAGCAGAGACCTAGAGATGAAGATACTTCATCTCTACATTAGGTTACACTGTTGAGATTTACTACACCAGTATCAGAATTACTGAAAATGACTGCATTTTTAACAGGCAATAAACTACACATTAGTAGAAACGTGAAGCATAAGCAAATCAGCGTGAAGAGAAAATCAGAAAAAATTCTGTCTGTCCAGATTAGTAGGACTAGAAAGTTTCTGCTTAACAGTACAATGAAAACACAATGAGTTCATATTTAAATCCTCTGCAATTTCAATTTCAAGACCATTTTCCAAAAAGTCCTCTATAAACGTCTCACATTTTTGAAGCTTGTTAGGATAACTATGCGTTCAAAGGCAAGTTTCTAGTGCATGTTTCTGATCCTTTGATAGTGTTTCCTCATAATATCCTAATACAATGGCACTTCCTTTGAGCATTTCTCTCATATTCTTCAAGTAAAGTTATTCCTAATACCACATGTCCAATATCTGCACTGGCTGAATTTCATTTTCATGATGAGGGATCTAAGAATTCAGAACTCTGAATTATGCCCGCAAATTTATATTCATCTTAACTTCCTTTTTTACATCTGATTCAAAGTGAATATCTTATTAACCATAGGACTATAGTGGAAAAAAAACCAGTTGAAGGACAGGAGTGGTTCTTACGACTTTTACATATGATAGAGTGAGGAAAAAGTGGTGCAATTACCTGACTTGAGACAGGTGTCTTCCTAATGATAGGCCTTGAGATGCTTCATAGGGAGCCTCTGTTGAAAAGCTTCATCAGGATGCTATACATAAGCTTCTACAAAGGGCATGTCTTGTTATTATTCTAAATACTTCTAATAAAGTCCCTAAAACTGCCCAATGACAATGAGACATGAGATCCTATTGTACGCTTGCCAATATTAAACAGGGAACCTCCTGGAGCTGTGAAAAAAGCATTATGCTTCACTTTATTCCACAAGACTACGGTCTGAAATTAAAGGTCAGACCCATTATTTCACATCAGTGCTAAAGGCAGGAGAATTTATTCACTACAGAATTAAAGATTAACCAGATGCTTCACCAGGCATATGACTGTTCATAACTTAGCAGACAGTAAGAAAAAGTAGAAATCTGAGAACACCCTGTAGAAGCTGATGCCGTCTCCATCCTTTTGACGGACTACAGAAAGAGGCCGGGGGAGCTAAAACAGCAAAGAAATTATTTGTATTTTGAAAGCCAACCTTTTTAGCATCACCCAACTCTGGCTGCAATTTGTGCAGTACATCAGCTATCAGGAGAAAGGGGGCATATCTGCATATTTTGACAAGTGACAAAATGGCACAAAACCTAAAATTACCCAAGTTACCTTTATATGTAGTATGGTTAAACAAAAGGAACTCCCCACGTTTTCCCTCCTTCTCTCACCTGGAGAACGAGCAAATAGAGCAGTAAAATATTCCATGTTGTCTAAAAATACTATACTTCAGGTGTTGCTTCCCCCTCTTTTGTTTTTCTTTGCCTACTAGATCCATACGGTCTAAATAGTTTCCAATCTAACTAGTCTGCCACCTAGCTTTTGCCCAAACTTTCCATAATATTTCCATCTCTAGCCCTCTACAGCTTAGACACTGAACCACTGAGATCAGTGAGATCAGATTTAAGCCAAAACCCAGTAAGTAATATCATTCTCCACCCAGTCACGTCAGCCTGTTTTCAGCTGGGCTGCTTTCTTCACCTTCCCACTTATACAGCCTATAAAATTCTGTCCCATGTTAGCCTTCACTTGGGTTAAAGGCCAGAATTTTAGAAAACTTATTTTAATGCAATTTTATAAATTTAGAAGGACGACCTCCTTCCTGTTAACATTCTTGTTCTCATGCTCTGACAAGAGCATAATTTCATACAACTGCCCTCTTCTGCATTCAAATTTATAACATCCATAGAGGCCAGACTTTGCTTCAGTCGCCTTAGTAGAAATGGCAAGTAACTCTACTGAACTGAACAGATTGACACTAAATTTGCACCGGGTTAACTGAAGGCATAATCGAGGCATATAAGATTTTACCAAAAAAAGGCTACAACTTACATTTTGGGAAATGTGTACAAAAGGACTCAACACCAAGGCCTTAGCATGGGAGAGCTTTACACAGTATGTAACTCTTAATTCCCTTCAGTTCTTGTTGCCTCTGTCTTCTCTTGCTCTTGAAAAGTTATGTATTTGCTTTCTGCTCCAATGGATGAGCAGAGCTGCTCCATCCATAACCATGTCATTACAGTTCCAGCTCTTAGACGCTTCTTGGATACTCCCTCAGGCATCACATATTGTTGCAGAGCATGACCCATTTCCATAATCTGCTTTTTTCACTGTTGTCTCTCCAAATGGGACATGTTCTCCTTTCCTCTGAGAATCCGCAGTACATCTCCCATGCATATCCAAAATGTTCTTCTTGCTTACAATTTTCATCACTGGCTCACTCATAATGACGTACCAGCACCATTACCTGACAAACAAAAGGACTTCTGTGACAGTCAAAGGTTTCCCTAGCGATCTAAGGCTGACTTAGCCTTAGTCCCAAATGTGTAGATTGTAAAATGATGACAAACTGATTCTGTACCAATGCATGTACATCATGCATAGCATCTTAATAGTCTGTTTTCGATAGCAATCACTTAGGTATTCCGTTCATTTTTACAGATAAACTTTGAAATCAATTAAGAAAGCATTTTTTCCCCTTGAAAACAGTCAGAAAACATTAGGGTTTCCCATCTGCTCAAGAGAAGTAAGGTACGTGCATCCAAATGTGATTTAACAGAGCACACTATTGGTAACTCTTCTGATTTTAGGGCCCAATTCTGCCTTTCTCCTGCTATCACCTATGCTATCAGAGTGTCATTATCCATGTGCTATGGCAGGTCTTGAAATCACCATGAGCAGGCCAGAGTACACACATGCAGAGCAATGTACCCCAACCTGCCTCACCATCAGATGTGGTCACAGAACACGTTTTGGTCTGGAAGCCAGGAGCATGAGGATTTAAGATGGAAGTTTTACTCACAGCTTCTTCACTTACAGGGAACTGGACATCAGTCTTTGTGACACTAAAGGCAGGGTCTATCTGCTGTTTAATTTTTCCTCTCAATTTATCTTCCAGCTCATTAATCCGTTTCCCAGCAACCTGTCCCCACTTTCTATTCTTACATGCAATTCTTCTCTGAGCTCCTGCTGGGAGGCATCCATCTTTCAAAGCAGTCAAGCTTTAATTTCTTCTTGTCTAGCTTGAGCTACATCAATCCTCCTCCTTTTTTCCTGTCCTGCAAATTCAAGACTTGTTCTCGGATTAAGAAAACGGTGCTGGAATCGGGACAATTAGCCTGAGTAATCGACACTCTTCCTTAGAGAATAAGCTTCCAAGTAGCTAGAAAAGGAACGTACCATTTTCTAGTGGAAAAATGATAACACCTCAATAAATAGAGCCTCATTTAGCATGGCAATTCTTCAGAGAACATAGCAAGCCTCTTCAGTGGCAAAGCACCTTCTAGAACACAGTACATAAAAATATTTTTTAAATGATCCCATCTAAAAAACTAATATATATACTATCAGGTTCCTACATTTGATGTTTTTTATTTATCCAGAAAGCAACTAAACAATTCAGACGTTACTACTTTCAATTCCCACCACACTGACAGCAGTGTATATAAATAAATGTAAATTTCTTTTTAAAGCATTTGCATATACTACCAATGCACATTAGCGTCTTGACTCCTGTGCCATGTTGTTTGCTATGCTTACGCTAACAGTGGAAAATATTCTTAACGCAAAGTGCTCCAGGTCACTTCTCGTACCTGATGCAGAGAGAGATAATAAAAGGCATTCTCATAAAGACTCCTTCACTTTCAGTCCCAGCTCAATTAAGAAATGTGTTTTCTTTGCACACCATTTTCCTCTCTGTCCCCATATCTCATTTTGCACACTTGGGGACGGCTGCCAGACTAACCAAGCCAGACCTACTGCTATCATAATGATTGTAGGGAAGGTAATGTGACTCCTGGTTGCTTCAGTGAAAGATACTGCTGCTGCAACATTTTGCTGTCTCACTCTTGTGCTACTAATTATATTGTACTGACACATGCCATATATTTGGAGGTAATTTTATTAGAAAAAAAAAGGGGGTTGCTTTTTTTAAATTTAGGTTTGTTTGTTTTTTTTTCTTGCTGCAGTAACTCCAATGTAGGGCTATGCCTACAAACAAAAGATGGTTTGGAGAAGAGTTAACAGATATGATTAAGGGAAAAGATTGATTTCCCTCTCCAGTACTCCTTTTTTATTACTATTTTAGGTTTGAGGCATGAAGTAATTCCCTTATCTGGACCAATATATTTGGCCAGAAGTAGCTCAAATAATAGAAGCAGCAAGGAAAGCTACACAGAAGAATACAGTGCAAAACTATTGGAGACAATACACCTGGGGAGGCTCTACAGAGGCAGAGAGAGGGTGGATGTGGAAATCCACAGGAGACATCATAGTGAAAATGAAAAAGTGAGAGGAGTAAGAAGCAATAGCCTAGCTTGAACCTTTTTGTATTTCCTCTATACTCCAAGGCTTGGATGGCACACAGCCTCTCAACACCAATTCCTTCTTTATTATTGTTGTTTCTATTTCATCAAAGATTCTTGTCCCACTAGAGGTGCTCTGGTCATGCTTATACTTAGGCTTGCATTATCCTTCCACATTTTCTTTGTGGACAGCCTGAACTCCTGCTACCAACAGAAATCTGAATGTCTGTTGCACGTGTGCCAGAGCCACAGGAGACTGACAGGCTGCATACAAATAAGTACACACTTAAGTGTGTGCTGAGACAGGAGTTCCCAGAAACACTACTGGGTTACCTAAGAGGCAACCCTGAAGGCACTGGAGAAAATGAAGTATATAGGTGATGAATTTAGCCTCAAGTCTGGACTCGAGGCTGCTCCTGTGCAGCAAGAAGAATGCAACCTGCATGTACAAATGCTTCCTGCTGTAGAAGTGATATATCACATACTTCTAAAGCAAAATTTTTTGCAACCCCAGGATGCAATGTCTTTCAATATTGCACAGCTTAGTCAGCCCTCCAGTGTTGGGTGACACACAGTGATAAACATGACTAATATGAAGACAGGAATATGACTTAGATAGAAGACTTCTTTTCCGTCTATCTAAGCTAAATGATAATTCACAGAGGATACTGGACATTCAATGCCATGTTTGCAGATATAAACTATTAAGATGCTAACAGCATCTACATTACAGAATACTTTTTTCCACAGCTAACTAGCATTAGATGATTCACTGACCTTGTGTTATCAACAGTTCACTGACAGTTTCATTTGGAACATCGTTACTACGAACGAGCAGTTTCTGGGGAATTTTTGAGCAAGAAATCCCTCCAATACTCCTTAAAAGTTGCAAGGTCATAATTATAACTAAGATGGATGTCCTGGTTTCTATTCATTTATCACTACAGCGCTCTGAAGAAGACTTCTTTGCTGTGAACAACAACAGAAAAATGAACAGACGAGCCAAAGACCTGGGAAGTATGACAGAGTATGGGATTCAGCAGCCTGAAACAGTGAAGACCGAGCAGGCACGCTGGAGAAGAACGAGTCTGTTTCAGTGCTTGATGGAGTGACTCTCACAAGCTCTGTATCTTAATTTTTCCTTTTTCCTGCTTGTCTTCTTTTTACTGTTTGTTATAAACCTTTTTGTGCTCGATATTCAGTATCTCTCTTCTCCCCTCCAAAGGTATTTTTTTGTACAATGTGGAATCAACTTACCCTCATATAATCTGTAAAGGAAACCAACAAAAGCCCATGATTCAAGCTGTGAGTCTTTGAAAAAACACAGAATCAAATATTTTTAACACAACTGTGTGCCTGCATCTATGTATTTCATCTTGTAACAGCATTGTAAGTTTATTGTAGATCAACTATCACTCCACAGTTGACATTGGCATTCAGCTGTAAGACCTATAAAATATTTCTTATAGAAATAAAAGTTAAAGAACTCATCTACCTCTCTACTATATATAACAAGTTGTTTGCTTTGCACACACATTATGTCCCCTGAAAATGGCAAAATATATGTGCCATCTTCAGTAGAGCTAATTACTAGATCACAAATACTTCCAATTGAAGGGTAAAATATACTGGAGGCATGAAACATTTCATTATCAATAACTTCTGTAAGCCTGGAAGGACCCTACGTGGCCACTAAACCACGCATTAGTCAAATCTCTATTTGCTTACAAGCAATCAATGCATTTCTTAGCACCACCAGCTGAACTACTGCCATTTCATTCATCAAAACCTATTTCTGGCCCATTTGAAAATCTGTGGCTCATAAATGTAAAGCACATCTTGGGATTATGTCTCTTTCAAACTTTTTAATGTTTATTTAGGATCAAGTCCAGACCTTACTGCAGTCTTGGAAAGATTCTTATCTAGTTTTACAGTGCTTGTTTAACCCACTGGGCAGTACGCACTGGCCCAGTCCACGGCTGCTACGGTTGAAGACCCTGGCTCAAGCTGAAGACAAAAGTGTGAAGATTTCCATTACCATCTGCTGCACGAGCCAACAGGGAGCCATCACACTTCGATCAGACTCATAAGAAACTCTCCATGCTATGTTCCAAAGTGTAAGTGTATATTTAAAAGAAAAGAGGATGAAAGCTAAGCCTTGACAGATGATGTATTTCGTTGGCATAAATTGTAATGTAAGAGCACATAATAATGAAAAACTGGCTGGATCCCTCAAAGCCCAGACATCTCTAGAATGAGTTTATTCCACCTGATTTTTACAATTAAGAAAATAAATTGGGGAGAGACAAACCAGAGCATTATCCACCTCGAAATACAAATACACTGAACTAGCAGAAGCCAAGAGCTAATTGTTAGTGGTTGATAATGAGCTAACCATCACCTTGGGCAGAGAGCAAGTGAGGGAGAAACTTTCTATGTATTAGCAAAGATAAACTCTGAACTAGTTTAAAGACTATAAATGCATTTTGTCTTTGGCTCAGAGGACTGAGATATTGCTTCTTGGAGAACAAGTCTTATGAGGAGCGGCTGAGGGAACTGGGGTTGTTCAGCCTGGAGAAAAGGAGGCTGAGAGGAGACCTCATCGCTCTCTACAACTACCTGAAAGGAGGTTGTAGCGAGGTGGGTGTCGGTCTCTTCTCCCAAGTAACAAGCGATAGGACAAGAGGAAATGGCCTCAAGTTGCGCCAGGGGAGGTTTAGATTGGATGTAAGGAAAAATTTCTTTACTGAAAGAGTGGTTAAACATTGGAACAGGCTGCCCAGGGAAGTGGTGGAGTCCCCATCCCTGGAGGTATTTAAAAGACGTGTAGATGCGGCACTTAGGGACATGGTTTAGTGGGCATGGTGGTGTTGGGTTGACGGTTGGACTCGATGATCTTAGAGGTCTTTTCCAACCTTAATGATTCTACGATTCTATAATTCTTAACCTTCTCAGATCACAAAGCAAACCAAAGAACAAGAATACTGTTATCTTTACTATAATCAATCCCACCTTGAGTTTCAGAACAAACCATGGAAAGTTATTCTCAAACTCATGGGCTCTCAGATTGTGGTCTCAAGCCTGCTTATGGGTCGGCCACAGAAACATGGCAAGCTTCCATAGCTGATTCAGAAAACCATGTTAAATGGTAATTTCTAATTTAAAAAAAATGTGTTCATAAGGCAGCCCAAGTCAGATGAAAAAGAAAACACCTTGAAAATATAATTTTAAGCATTACATACAGCAAGATTCAAACAACGTTATACTGATTCGTGTCTTACTCTTAAATAGCCCCAGTGAAAGCAACAGGATGACTTAATATAAGGTGCAAGCAATATGGTCTTCAGGTTAATAAAAGACATATTCTTCTAGGTATTCTCCTATAGTGATGAAGCTCAAAAAGAGATTAAGTGATTCTGAAAGGCTTTTTTTCCCTCTTCCAAAATTCATATTCCTCTTTTCAATTTCACTTCAAGTTACACACTTCATAAATTCAATTTATATATATGAATGTGGTCTTACACTCTTACACTATGGATCATGGCCCCTCTGGAGGGGGGGCAAAGAAGCTAAAAGAAGATTCAGAATTGTTAAGCAGCAATCTGCAAAAACTCAGTTTTTCCAAGGTGGAGAAACGAGAGCAGGCTGTGATAAGTGACTGCACGTGGTTTCACTAGCAGGGGAAGTGCTCACCTAATGCAATTGTTTACAACAGCTTGGATCCTCCAAAATGTTTGAGTGAGCCAGTAATTACAGCTGCAGCTCAGTCTTCACATTGTCTACTCAGGAGGTCACATAAAGACAGATAAGCCAAAAAGAAGTCAGGTATTTCAGCCTGAAAACACAAAGTAGTCAGATCAAATATGCTGGAAGTCTACAACAGGAATTATTGCTGGGCCGTACAAAATGATTCAGATTTCCATAAGCACAAGTGACAGTGGCTGAAAGTCAATGGGAGCTAGGCTGCAATTACACATTCACCAGCAGTACTGCCTATAGCAGGTAATCACCTCCTCAATCCCAGCCACTTATTCCTGCCCTTGCACAGCATGCAGCGCTGTGCTCGAGGAGGTGTTTGTGTGCCCATCTGATGACTAGAATGGGGAAACTGGTCAAGCTGTAAAACAATTCCATTAGATAACAGTGATTGTTATTACCAGGACAGTGGCAGCACACAGAGAGAATCAAGGAGACAGCCCAGAGAAGGAACTGATTAAGTTATGCTGCTACCACAAAGTTGTTCAGCAGCTACATCCATCGAAGAAGAGTTGCCGCATCTCCCTGAAAAGCTCTACCACATTGTGTGTCAGCATCCTGGATGTCAAATTTCCCATTCTTGTTTTAACAGGAATATAAGAATAAAAACAAGTAACACACTGAAGATGCCTGCACCTCAATATATTGGTGTTTACATAGTCACCTATCAAAACCTCCATGGATTAGGCTAAGAATTTATCAGTATTTACCTGGATTAGAAAGCACGTGTCCTGGTTTCAGCAGGGATAGAGTTAATTTCCTTCCTAGTAGCTGGTACAGTGCTGTGGTTTGGATTTAGGATGAGAACAAAGTTGATGATAACACACCGATGTTTTAGTTGTTGCTAGGTA
>NW_008794710.1:110430-117186 GCF_000699145.1 Aptenodytes forsteri
ATTATTATTATTATTATTATTATTATTATTATTATTATTATTATTATTATTATTATTATTATTATTATTATTATTATTATTATTATTATTATTATTATTATTATTATTATTATTATCATTATTTTATTTCAATTATTAAACTGTTTTTATCTCAACCCACGAGTTTTTCTCACTTCTACTCTTCCAATTCTCTCCCCCGTCCCACCGGGGGCAGGGGGGAGGAGTGAGCGAGCAGCTGTGGGGTGCTCAGTTGCCGACTGAGGTTAAACCACAACAGCATGCTGTATCTTCTACTATATATCAGCCTAAATTGGCATGATCAATGTACAGTCTCTCTTTGCAAAACTGCTTAATCATTTGCTTTTCTTTCATATCAGAAACCTCTTTGAGTTTGTTTGGGTTTTTTGTGCTTGGTTGTTTGGTGGGGGGTTTTTTCAGAAACAAAATCAAAGCCAACATCTCAACGGGTTTACAGAGTCACACAACAAAATAGCAGAAAAATGATAGAGGCAAAATACCCTGTAAAGAAAAAAGTTCAGCCATCCCTGGCACTGTATTCATGTAACAGATGCAATTTTGTACTTACTGCAGTTTCGATATTGGAAAATAAGTCTTTGACTACGATCTTCTGAAACTCTTCAGCTCAGTATATTCTCTCTCACCAGATGGGTTGATCTCTCTTCGTTCTCAGATTTGTGTTCCAGAAACCAACAGGACACACAGCACTTTTCCCAGCAGGAAGTTAATTACCAGTACAAGGAAAAGTGGTTTTCAGACTTCCATTTTCAGATAGGACGTTCCCTTTAAATTGTTTTGCGGAAGCAGGCAACAGAGCGTGTAGTTTGTGTATTTTGTCTCCTTTCCTCCCGCACCAGGATTTATAATAGAATGAACTAAAAGCAACTATTGAAACACTGGATTGCAGTGTTTGAATTCACGCAGAGGTAATTCTTACTGTTGTAAAATACATGGAATTATCCTAAATTTGTCAAGGAGCAACAAGGGGTGACAGCTTCCTGAAGGACAAGGTCAGCAGGGCAAGAACCTCACTGACAAAGGCCCCATCCTACCACGTCAAGTGAAGTGAGCTGGACAGACTGCAGATGGTGGCCAGGTCCAACCATGAGTCCAGATCATAAGGCAATGTCATGGTGATGAGGCAGGTCTGAGGTCCAGCCAACAAGTCGGCCTGCATGTTGGAGTCCAGATCATCAAGGCCTATGGTCAGGCAGGGGCACGTGGTGGCAGATGTGGAGACAGACACACCCATAGTGTGGCTCAGGCAGGGGTTGATGATCCCAGGCTGAGCTGAAATGGGGCTCTGGGCCCATGGGCAGGGGATGGGAGAGGCCCCAGGGGAAGTTGGTCAGGGATACCAAGGCCCGTCAGTGCCTTCAGGGCACTCAATTCTAGGAGGATTGAATGGGTTTTGTTGTTGTTTAGATTTTGGTTTTAAAAACACTGAAAGCTGAGGAGATCACGCTTAAGCTCTTCTGAGTGATTTCCTGAACTGAGTTCTTAACACCCATCTAATCTGGAGGATTCTATTTCTTTGCTTTTAGAATATATTATATTTTAGAAATAACAAAAGGATATATGTGTTTTCCTACAGAAGATGCTACTATTTGTTACTCTCAATTCATGATTACATAACATAATCAGTACAAAATTTCAAAGACTTTGTTGTGAAAATAACCAAGATACCATCAGGTCTTTAAAAGATAATCATGGGGTATTAACTAAGTATTATCTTTAATCAGGGGAAAAGTCTTGCATTACTGTCATTCCGCATTTGAAAGTGATTGTTTAACTGTTATTAAAAGATTCTCCAAATGACACTGAATCAGTAACACTCTCCAGGGACTACAGAATTGGGCCCAGTGGGCAAAAAGTGGAAAATTGCTTTGCCACAAATAAATTATCCAATTTTCTGTCACCTACTTAGACCAGTTTGCCAAATAATCTTGCTCACAAATCTATGCCTTAACAGTAAATATTTTTATTATCATCAAAGAATTCAAAAAAAGCTGATTTCTAGTGTGCCGGGAGCTGCATGCCACCACAGATATGCTTTAAGCAAATCTTTAAAGTGTTTTTTTTAAATCTGAAAGAACTATGAAAGGATTCAAATGTTGCTTTCTGTTTTACTCCTGCTATTTCTGAATACTTTCAAGTTCCACCTTTTTTCTCCTACAATTTTATTTGCTTTTCTCTATTTGTCAAATCCTAATAAAGCCAAGCTACGCTTTTGTACTACAATACAGTGTGACATGCTTGGTTTTCATTACACTGACCTGAAGTTTCTCAGGAAACTATTTGTAGAACAGGTCTCAGTTATTTAATTCCTCTTGGTGCAAATATGGATACCTCTTTATACTCCATCCCACAACTTCCTTTGATAGGTTTCTCTCTTTATGCCATAGAACAGACTTTTGTGTACTTGCCAACACTTGTTTCAAGTTTTTAAGCTATCCACACCTCTTTCACACACAATGATTGAGACACAAGGTACTTCTTGGGACATTTAACCTTTGTTGACAATTGATTCCAGAGAAATGACTTGTACTCACTCTATTGCTGTCATAAAAAAAATTAAATGCGATAGACATATGGCTGTTTTGAAGCAATGTGTTTTAAATGAACTCTAAAGAAGAAGCAATAAGCTGTACACTAGCCAATCAAATATCTTGATGTAACTCCAGATATTCTATTAATTTTGAATTATTGTCCTCCTCACTAAATCTTCTTTCAGATCGCAGGTCCTTAATATAGAATAAAAGAGCACTTATGGGAATTGGAAATAAAGTTCATAGTTATGGCTGCAGTTCATTTTTTTACTAGAAGTCAAAATCAGCCCATCAGTCAAAGAAATACCATCTCCTATAACTGTTTGTGAGCGATGGGATAGAATTTTTCTACTGCTTTTGAAATGCATTATAAAATGGCCTCCTTAATTGAGAAATCCTAAAATCAGAGGTAGTAACCTGAATGATGTTTCACTTTGTGGATAGAGGAATTACAACTGATTTGCCTTTTAGTTGAGATCTAATGTTAAGGACCAAAGTCTGTTGAATTTTCCCTTCAGAATATAGTATCAGAGATACTTTATCTCTAATTTCAGATATATTAAATGCTGCAAGACTGTTTTAAATCTATAGTTTGATACTTTGAAATTTTTGTTTTATTTAGAGGGGCTGAATCAAAAAATGCAAATTATCTATAGAGCTAAACTAATACAGAATTTCAGTACTACTATGTATCTGTATCACTACATTATCTGTATCACCCAACCTGAGGCAGACAGCAAAGCATAAAAGAGGAAGATGGTCTTGACACAAAGTCTTACAGTCTAGGCAATTAAGCCATTGAATATGAAGTCAAAATAACAAATTGCTTGTTAAATAATTTTAAGTGATACTTTCCTTAGACTATTCTTGTAACAGCTTGTTACAAGATTCAATGTCCCTGTCAAAATTCAATGTCTCCAGTCCCACAGACTGTGGCAAGCAGATTAATAACAGAAAATGTAAAGCACTGTTATCCTTCATTGATTCACTGACAAATGATGAGGTCCCAGCTACATGCTTTTTTTAAATCTTGTATTTTAAAAATGACATAATCATGAATGAAACCACTCCAAATTTTACTCTTGACACTTAATCTGTGAAAGACTGTGCTTATGTTGTTAGATACTGCTTCTGCTTTAATTCTTGGAACAGGATTCAGATTATGATTATTGGAACAGATAAAGGATTCTGGTGATAACTCCCGTATCTGCCTGTTATGGCAGGCCTGCCTTGGTTTCTTTTCACTGAATGGCACTCTATAATCCTACTTTCTTGCACTGACAAACTTCACTCTTGGCACACAGACAGGACTGGATTGCAGAATTGCATTGCACTTCTGCAAGGTGTTTGTATCTGTTCTTATTTCAGCTTAAGCTATGTGTGTATTTCAATGCAGCTGAAGTTGCTTAGGAACACATTTAGGGTAAATTAAGTTTAGACATGCAACCAAGAATACAGATGTATGTGCTGAAACCTCATGAGCAGTAATAGCTGTACTCAGGGTCTTAGATTAAGCCTGTTTATCTGAAAGGGAAGCAAAAATCTCATCTCATGTTTGTGATGGACTAAGAGCATAGATTCAATTGATGAAAATGAGCTGATGAGCTGAACTTGTAACACTACTAACACTCGAGCATGTCGAAGTCCTCTTAAGACATAAGTAAGCCCTTTGCACCAATTTAACTAAGGAAGACTGTGGTAAGACAAGAACTTATGTCAATAGTCATATACCACCAAAACCAAACAGCTGAACTATTCAAGATCACATCACCTGAAATTTGCACAATTTGGCACACACTTACGAATGATGGATGTTTCTGTGGAGGCAGGATCAGTTCATTAACAGAGTATGGACCGAATTATTCATAGAAAATAAATTACTTAGCACCTGTGCTTTAAAGTACTGCATGCCATTTTGGGCACTTATTACAAAAAGGACATTAATAAATTAGAGAGACTCTAAAGTAGGCAAGCAAAACAATGAAAGGGTTGTAAAGATAAAGCCCTGAGGAGAGGGAATGAGAATGCTTCATTTATACCTGGCAGGAAAGGTAAAAGTACACCTTTTAAGAATAATCCCTTCCAGTAAGGGAATATTTACAGTGGCAGAAGAGAGAACTAAAAGGAGTAATAGCTTGCATCTAAAAGTGGTCTATATTAAAGCTGATCAAAGACTCAGAAGGAGGCTAAATAAACAATTATTGATAATATAAACCTACAGTTAATAGAAACAGAAGGAGTAATAAAACTGTTAATGACTTAAAAATACAGAGACATGGGGAGACAGGTATTTCAGATATTTTACAATATTCTACAGCGAAATGCGAGCTACAAAGCCCACGTTACAATTTGAAAAAAAAAACATGGAAGAAGAATAACCTTAGCAATCCTCTGCCACAAGACACTGGGGAGAAGAATCTAAGTGACAAAAGTCTAAAAGGAACAGATCAGACAGTCTGAATCAATGTCATACTCAATAAAAGGAGACATGTTGTGAAAGAAGGGGGAAGCTGGCCACAAAAGGCATTAGAGGGATTCATTCTACACAGACTTGTCTGTACAACATATAGAACAGGCTGTCAGGCAGCTATAGGATCTCATATAGGGGTTTAAAACAGTATCAGAAAATATACTGGGGCATAAAACTAGTAATACAGCTCAATCAGGGAGGGGCAGGGAGGGGAGAAAACCACTAGGCTACAGATATCAGAAAATACTGGGGCATAAAACTAGTAATACAGCTCAATCAGGGAGGGGCAGGGAGGGGAGAAAACCACTAGGCTACAGATTCCCTTCGTTTGTAAGAAATCTTCTGTTCTACACACTTTCCCAATAGGTCTATGATCTAGGGAGAGGTGACAATATCCTCCTCTCTGTTACAAACTGTACCCCAGTTTACTTGACTGTAATAATTACTTTCATCAGAAGCTTTGGGATGCAAATAAAATTGTATTTATAAAACAGATTTGAATTCTTCAGATGACTTTTTATTGCAAGTTCAATACCCCTATTAATGCTCTAACATTAACAGTAAATTATCACTTTTAACAGTGTTACCCTACCCCATCCTTACCATTCTGACAAATTTTTGTTTGAGTTGGCCAGAGTGTTTTCCTTTTCCTCTTTCAGATAGAAATTGTGCTACTCTGAGTGTGTGTCATTCTAATGTTAACACAGTCCAATTAAAAAGCGACAACAACGTTCTGTTGTCTCTTCAAAGAACGGGACTTGAATCTTGTTCTTCCCACTGAACTCTATTTACTTCAGGAGAACCTCTGCCCCACCACCACGGAGCAGTTTGCATTCTGAGCAGTATAAAGAATGAATGAGTCATTTAATCATTTAATGCACCCAAAATTTGATAGAGCAGATCAAGGAATGTAATATTATACAGTAAGTCTGTTCAGTTGGGTGTTTTGTTACAAAGTAGGTAGGGCTGAAAAATCATTAGAAACATTTAGCTAATTCTCAGTTTGGCTCAAATTTTCCATCTGAGGAAAGGTCTTGCCCTATTGAAAAGGCCCTGGCTATGCATTAGAGCACTGGAGTTGTGAAATGAAATTCCCTGCTGCTCCCGGAGCTTCACAGCAGCAATGTACGCCAGTACTTAAGAATGGTCCTGATACATCAGCTTGGTGAAAACTGTTCGAGCCCTTTGCCTGGCAGGATGAATTACAGAGAGAATTACAAAAGAAATTTCAGAAATATTCCAGACTGTTCCATATCAGCCGATTAAGCAACAGGGGAATTTTCTGAAGAAGACATAAAGAAAGGCTGGGAGTGAGCTAGAAATCACTCTTTTCCTAGAGGATGCTGGCAATGTTAACACTGAAATTTGTATCGCGCTCTACATTTCTAACACCTGAGCTTGCATCCAGTGAAATTGGTAACAATTATTTCACTAACACCCAAAATTTTACAGTTCTGTCATTGCATTCTGTGGTCGGACTGTTCAACATCCTCAAGTCTTTGAGCCAAATGTCTGTTGTGGTGTATACACGGTTGTGGTATATTTACACGGCACCGGGCCTGCTGGTGACAGACGGAGTTCAGCTGTCTCACAGGGGAAAAAGGATCATGGCTCATGAATTGGCAGGGCTCATTGAGAGGGCTTTAAACTAGGTTCGAAGGGGGAAGGGGATAAAACCAGGCTCACTAGAGATGAGCCTAGGGGTGGCATGCCGATGCC
>NW_008794710.1:119894-129085 GCF_000699145.1 Aptenodytes forsteri
GTTGGGTTGATGGTTGGACTCGATGATCTTAGAGGTCTTTTCCAACCTCAATGATTCTATGATTCTATGATTCTATATCAATAGCAAGTCACCCCGTTCTTGTGAAACACGAGATTACAGCAGCAGCTTGCAGAGTAAGCACTCTGACACGGGCAGGGGAAGAAAAAGACTTTCTAATTGTTTCAGGTCTGGACAAATCATCCCAGAGGCTGCAGTCAAGCCATGGACTGTAATTTAGACATTTTGCAAAGGCATAAACACAGCTTGGTCAACTCATAAAGCCACAAACATGCCCACTCTAAATTAGTTCCAAGTTATTTCAATACAAGAGCCACAGAAAGATTTTCTTTGGTGCAAGGTGGGTACCTCATCAACTGCTAATTCTGCAGACTGTACTTTTGTCCCAGGAAAAGTATGTAGAGCCATATCAAAGGGAAGTGCAAAGTGACAGTGATTGTGAGAAGTCATGTACCAACATTTTTATACTCTCTCCTCTAGCAGTAACTCTTCCACCTTCTCATGCTTAGTCATCCAAAGATGTAAAGTACTTAATGGGCCAAATCCATAGTGGATATGCAGAGGCATTGCCTCAATGACCTGAAGTTTTAGCTATCATGACTCATTTATTATTTTAACACACTTTTTTGTTGTAAAAACATTTCAGAAAATTTACTCTCCGTATCGTCAGAATGATCAGTTCAGCTCCCTGCTGTACAGAAGTTTCACATACGTTTCTGTTTTTTACTGCATTTGAAAAAAGTTAAATGCAAAGAAGTAGCATTAACAGTTGCAGCCCTTAACTACCTCTTAGGGCTTTTTAAAGGCTTATTATCTTGAATACTGCAGTCCAATTTAAAAAAAAAAAGCATTCTGAGTCTTCATTCATAAACAGGAAGAAAGGAACTCCACAGCTCTTTAAACAGAATTCTACAAAACCACAAAGTCCTATTGTTATTAAAAATATTGCATTAAACTTGCTCTACTGACAAATATCGTTTGACAAGCAACAAGTTCAGCTCATTTAAAGACTATCGTTGCCTAGAGCTTGCCGTCAACCCTGACTCAAGCACCACAGTAATCCTTCCATTTGTTACAGTCTGATCATAGTCTAATTTACCTAAAGTAAAAAATCAGAAAATTACATTTCAATTTCATACTTTTTCGAAGTAAGTAACGGGTAAAACCAGAATGATATATTTTCCCATTTTTAATGCTTTCAGTCAATGAGACTGCAGATCCAAGAAGTGCTGATTGCATAACACCTTTCTACACACATTATAATTCCCTGCAGCAATGCCTCTTGCTCCCTGTATAGCAATAGTGTAACCGATTTCACGCCAGTGTTGGAAGAATCAGTATGCATGAAGTGTTGGTTTCCTACTGAAAAATTAATTAGCGCTATTTGTATGCATCACTCAACTTTTTGTAACAGTGAACAAGAACTGCATAGCGATTTCCTAAATTCTGCTCTAACTTTTTTGTGCTGTTTTAAAATTCAATAAGCACAAATCACTGCTGTTTTATACAGCTAAAGAACAAATTGCTTTGCTATGACTCCTACATCTATTTACTTAATGGAGACACTTACAATGGAAAGCCCTTTGAATACCAATGCTTGTTTCCATAGAGGCTCCGTCCTAATTATAAAGGTTGTGAAAGAAGTATTACAAAAGAAAAATATAAATTACACTGTACTAAATTCCTCTACACTTTTCATATATCGTGCCTGTAATTTCAGAATTCCCACTTCAAGCATGGGTATGGCTCAACATCTCACCCGAAACACCAGACACCATGTTGAGATGTTGAGACAACTGACAGAGAGTTTGTCCATGTCTCTAAGCATGATTTGGATCTGGGATTATCTGGCACAAAAAGAAGAATGCTGCCGACACTGACTGATGAAACTCTGCACAAAGCAGCAGTATTTTTATTTTACGGGTATTAAAAAATAATTCCTGCCTCACTTAGCATTGTTAACATTCACAGCATTATAAGTAGTGCAATAAAATACTGGATAGCCAAAATCAGCATCCTTCCCAAGTTTCTTAGCAAACAGACAAAACTCCCAGCGACAAGAGGCATTTCAATAATGAAATTTAAATACAGTACCTAGAAGTACTATGTATGACTGATTGTTATGTTAACACAACTGTAACACGAGTTAGTTATTTAAGCCTTTAGTAATCCTGTATCATATCACTGATGGCCTTATCCTATTCAAGATGAATCCCAAATGCTTAAACCTTTCAGATGGGCTAATGTTGCCTCTCAGTCTTCATTACAGTGGGAATGAAGGTCAAACTACATGATTAATGGAGCATTTGATTCATTTTTTCATCGCAAACTGTGAATAGGAGTTTCCATTTGACTGCCCAATTTCAGCCCATTTGGAAAAAGGAGACAATATTGGCTAGATCGGTTGGGACACATGGCGAGCAGTGATTCACATGCAATGTGTTTGTGGAGGGAAAAACTCAGCGAACCAAGACGAAGCCATCGACCAGAAAAGTAACAACCACCATTCTTCTACCACCCACTACCTGAAGGCCAATGTGGCAGAATTTCTGTTGTATGGCTAGTCAAGGATTTCCAGTGTTCAGTTTTTTCAAATATGCCATTATAAGAAAATGCTACCAACATATTCACACACACAGCAGGTTTAACTCTCTAGACACAGGCTACTGCAGATTTTTAAAGCAATCTCTAGTCTGAAATATAACCACGCAAACAACACAAAAATTAAAACCCTGCCATTAGCAAGTCCTTAAATTTGTGAAATTCTGAATATACCAGCTGAAAATTTTGTCCATGAAGGCAACTGGCAAAGCAAGTACGGCTGAAGTTAAATATTTGCTTAACTCTACATTGGTAATATGTAAATGGCTGAGCTGATAACAATATTTTGTAACAAAACAATTCATTCCCTGATAACATCATGTCTCTTTTCTGAATCTCAACTTCAGCAAAGCTTCTGGAAGCTAAAAAATTAAGAGTTAAGGCAAACCTCTGAAAAGTTAAATTCTACTCCCATTAGAGCAGAATACTAGGAATAACCTGCATCGTATTAAAGCAAACTCCAAAATTAAAAAGATGTTAGGATTAACCTGTGGTCCTGTATGATTGTGGTGATTAATTGTATTTGTAATTCCCAAGAGATTAATATTGAGATAGATACTGGGCTAATTCAAGAGGGTTTAAGGTTTGGGTTCCGCCCCGCCTCGATGCTACAAACTTTAATATTAACATCAGGAAGAAGAGGAAAGTATGTGCTACATCCTACATGTAAAGCTCCAAGTGTTATTTATCAGCAAAAATTAATGAACAGCTCTTCTGCGAAGAGGTCTCAAATCTCAGCTCAGATTTAAATGTAGCTCATGAGAGGAGAGCCTATAAGATCATCAAAGCCTCGGATGACATACATAAACATGTGACCACATGTAAACACCCACTTCCTTTTATGTATGCATTTTAAATAATGCTGTCCCTCCATAAAACACATTGCTATGCACTGCTTGCTTTCAGTACAGCCATTTGCTACTGGCTGGCACCTGTCTGTTGGATATTAGATGCTTCCCTCCAGGATCCCTTAAGTTTTACCCAATTCATGCTACTGGCATGAATTCACTTCACCTCAGGCTTGGCCGCTTTGTCTCTGTAAACCACTTTTAACATTCCCAGAACAGAGGAACAAGCAAGCTGACCATGCAGCACAGCACTGTCTGTGCTGGAACACTGGAACAGAAGTTCCAACTTCTTCCTTTCATTTGTAAAACATCCCCTTACCTCCATGGGACGTTTCATCACCCCAGAGTGGTGAGGCTTCCACCAGTGCTTTCAGATTTTAGGACCTGAGACCAAAAGCCAGTCTTTGTACAATTCTGAAACGCTCCACCAAGATGTGTCATGGGTTAAAGCAGGGTGCTCTGCAGTGAGGTTCATTACCACAGGACCCTGAAAGTATTACATTTTCCCTTCTTCCCTCACGCCAAGTAAAGATTTGAAACCCAAGAAGAAAGCAAACTAATCCTCGACTGAGTTGGCTGCGAACACAGTGCCAAACAGCGTGACCACCAGTGTGCCGTATCTCCCTTCATGCTGGTTACATACTTCCACCCTATTTTCCCTTGCTTCTGCTCCATAGTGGCCAACTGCAAAATTGTAGATCTGTTGTTGTTTTGAGGACTTACACCCCAACCTGCTCCCCATCCACTGTCAGTCATTCCAAGTATCAGCACTAAAACCTGGGGGAACATCTGGAACAGTCTTATGGACAGAAATACCTAATGAGTATCTCTAGCACTATAGCAACCTTGGTTGGATTAATTTTCAAAGTGACTTTTATCAGCAAAGACTAGGGACTGCTAATTAAAAAATATTAATTCAGGCTTATTATTTTGTTCACAAAAAAGGGCTAAGCAAATTCAACTATATTCAGCTGAGCCATAAAGCATGTTTAAAATCTATACAGAGGACAAAAACAAAGTAATAATTTCATAGCAACTAAACCAAGGTGATACTTACTCCTCCTGGAATATGAACTAGTAGACCATCATTATAAATTTGAAAAAGGCTCAGATGAAACACTGTTGCCTGATCAAGAATGCATCTGCTGATGGGTACAGAAATACTTCTAAAGACATCAAAAGAAGGCGCATGAAACTCAAGGAAATAACTATATAACAGAGTACCTGGCAAATCCCAAATCAGAGGGGATCCTACACCACTTTCCAGTCAAATACACCAGAGGAGATGTAGGAATGAGAATATCAAAGGTGTCAAAGCAGTATTTAACTTTTTTTTCTGTCAACCAATATATCAAAATACCAGTCTAACAAACTATGCATCAACCCTGATCAGTAGCTAAATTTGTTAGCACTAATACTGTCCTAAACATCCTATCTTATCCATCCTTTCAGCTGCCTTTGACAAACCACAATCCTAATTTACTTCTATAAATAAAGTACTGCTTGCTCATGCCTTCAGAAGCAGACACGCAGGCTGCCCATAGCCCTGCTTTCCTGCCACAGGCCACTGCTCCCACCTTTGTACCAAAACCCCCAGCGAGAGAAGTCAGCTAGAGCAAGAAACTGCTGGAAAAAAATCCGGCTGCGAACTGCTCCCCTTCCCAAAGCCGTCGGCCGGCCTCGTGCTCTGCCCTGCTCGCCCCACAGCTGCACGAACATGAGCGCCCGCACAGGGGACAATGTGGGTACGAATGGCCCGTAGCTGGGGAAGGAGAGGGAAACAAGCTGCCCCTTTCTGTGCCAGAGGAATTTCTGATCATTAAAATGCCTGTGCAACCCCAGCCCTAAGATATCAGCAGCAAGCACATGGGACATAATGAGGACTAAGAAACCAAACACAGCACCTAAGGTGTACCCCGGCTTTGCACTTGCAGTCCACTTAGAAATAATTTGAAGCCATTCACAGTAGTGCTTTTTATCTTTTTCAAAAAATGTACAGCAATGTGAAGGCAGTGCTGCTGTGTGGAACGTGTCCATGCAGATGCTCCATTGTCTTGTAGAAGGGAAGCTGTGTAACATATTACAACTGATTGCACATTCATCTAATCCACATGACTACCTTTTCATATGCTGCTCCCCCAGATATATATGCGTGTAACAAAGGAAAATGTCCACATTCATCGCACAAGCAAGATTATATTCAAAGTCAGACTTCTTTTTCAGAAAGATTAATTTTAATGAACTTACAAATAAAACCAATGAAGGCCAGACAAATTGAAAAGATTAAAGTGTAAGACCAAGATGGGCTAGAAAAATTGTGCTGTGAATAATTAATCACAAATCAAAAGTCTTCTGAAGCCAATTATTTTTCTAGACTTCTTTCCATTGTGAATACCCACTACTGAATGACCTATGCCTTTCTCATTTATGCTCCTCTGAAGCACATTACAGGTACCACTAGCTATATCAAAGATCTCCTAATTCAGGACAAAAATCCTTGTGGTAGTGGCAGGGGGACGGGGGGGGGTGGTGATTGTTGATGATTGATAAATGTTACAATTAACTCCTTTGGAGAGATTTTCAGCCATGAAAAAATCTGTGAGTTTTCAAAAACCTACAGAGCACAATAAATCTTCGGCTATCCCATCAGTTCTCAATGACAGGATGGGCAGAGGCTGAATGAAATAATTTTATCCAAGTAGAACAATGCTGGAATGCTCCTAATTTCAGCAGTACAGAGGGGTATTACGCACTGCCATGCAAGTGCACGGATTTCTAATGCAAACATGCATAACTGTACTCAGGTTCTCAACAGCAAATTGGGAACAATGACCTTTTTTGCAATGCTCACTTTTTTTTTTACAACACACATTTGCTTAAGCAATTACTATCTGCTCTCTGCTGTGTACTAAGCGTTTGGACCAACCTGCTTTTTTACCTCTCCAGTACATCTTCAAAAACAAGGTCTCAGCAGAATCTTCTCTCTTTTAATTGCCTAGTTCGATGCTTTAGTCTTTTCAAAGTGCTCCCTGTGTTCTTTAAATATTTAAGGAGGATACAAACCCCTCCAACTTTTGAAAAGGCCAGACTGTCATCTGAAATTCTTCGTTCCAGTTTGAAGCTCCATTGAACTTGGAGCAGAAAGTCCAGGAAACCGTCCTGATCTCTCATGAAGTTGCTACCCTGCCTCCCTCCTCCACTGACAACATGTCTTCCCTCCCTTCCTTCCCATGCCTCTTACACCTGAGAAGGTCTCTTAAGCAAATGATTCCTCTACAGATTTCTCACTGCTCACATCCCTCCTAAAGACCCACTACTCCATTTACACTATAAAAAAATATTTCTTTTCTAGTAGGGGCTTTTTTTGTCCAACATACTGTGTTTATACGTGGTAACTTCTTTAACAGATTGCTTTCTCCAGTGGTGCTTTTCAGCCTCTAAGTTCTCCGAGGAAGTGTCTCTACCATATGAACAAAGCACACAGCCCCAGCGAAACAACACAGGCTGAATACTGAAACTCAGAAAGATGCATTTATCATGAAGTTGGGTTCTTTCTTCTGTTGTTTTGTTTCATTTCTGACATTAGGGGATCTCGGAGGAGGATTGCTCCTGAAAGGCTTTACAGAGTCAGGGTAAGGATGTGGGTGAGGTTATTTGATGCTGAAGAGAACAAAGGAATTCAAATTAGAAAGGACAGGGAAAAAAAGACATAGAAAAAGACACAAGGACATACAGAAAAGACATATTTGGGAAGGAAATATGAAGGCTGAGCAGGCAGGGAGATGAGAATAGGAAATGCAAATAGTAATCTTAGCAAACCACTGAACGTCAGAAGAAAACGTTCATAATGTAAGAGCCTGTCCAAACACTTCGAAAGGTCAGTACAAATTGGCTCATCATGTTTTAGCTATAGGACAAAGCTCACATCCTAGCTGTACAGGTTATCTGATCACTTTTTCCTGAGCTGGGAACATGCAGGTGAAATCAAATGCTGTTGCACAACATGCGAACAAACCCAACTTGCTGCATCGCTAGACCTACATAGAAAAAATCTGCTGCTAAATGCATGATTAGGAAAGGATGTGTATGAAATATGTTTGCTTAACGTTTAAAATATTGATATAGGATCTACTGTTGTTTTCTTTATTTTTCTGTTATTAAAGTACCTCACTTTTGAGTGATCAATAACTCAGATCCACTCTCAGTTTGTGAAGAAGCTTACAGCAGCGATGAGTAAGCTTTAGATAAATTCATGAAGTGGAGTTGGTTTGGTCTTACAGTTATAGGGCAACCATGGGAGAATCTGATGATTTCCCAGCATGGTAACACCTCTCTCAGCAATTCACAAAGCTACTATTATCGAATGAAAAAACTGTGGACTTCACAGGTTTCTTTGTTTGCTTTCCTGTAACTGTAATTAAAACACACATTGCCTGATACGTTTTCCACACTGTGGAAAATTTTCAGTTTTACTTCTAGTATCACTTCTGAAGGTTTATTTCATTGTCAAAGCTGCTTTTTTCCAAGTGTTTACTGAGGAAAAAGAGAACAATTCTTACCTTTCAGCCTCCTGCAAGGTTCCTCTGTGAAAACCTTTCACAGCCGGCAAGCCCAGCTTGCACCCACTCCTCATAACAGCAGCTCTCAGGAGGCAACTTGGGAGGGCAGACGTGGGAAACAAGGTAGAAAGGAAAAGGAAAACCGGGAGGAAAAGAGCAGGTTCAAAAAACTGAAGACCTGGCTCCATGCACGGCCAGTTGAGACTGTCAACCCAGCAGGAAGCAGGTCCAAGAGGGCACCGCACCACTTCTGGGAGTGCTCCTGGGCACTGGCCGAGTGAGGGAATGCCAGGAGCAAAAGGTGTCCCCGCTGTCCCCCCAGCACATCACCCACCTAGCGTCCCTAACAATGTTAGCCTCAACATGCAGCTCTTTGGTAAGTATAAATAGAATGAAGTGCGGGGGCAAAATGAAGGGTAAAGGATGACAAAAGTATAAAAAGGAACATGCTGGATTTACTAAATGATATTTTTAAAAGAATATATTATGTGCACAACCTGGCAGTCTTTGGCCAAAGGAATTACACACACACACAAACGCTACAGACGAAGAGAGAGAAAATTCATCATGAGCTGTACAAGTCTTCACAGGTGCTGGGAAGTAATTTTTTTTGCAATGACTGGACACAGACTTACCTCTTCCCCACCTCTTTTTCAGCCCTCTCCCTTAGCATTTCTTGTGAAACTCTTAAGTCTGGTTAGTACTGCTCATCCCTGCGCACTGAGCGACATAAACTGTCCAGGAATTGAGGCACCCTGTATATCTGCTAGTGCACTGCTGACTATGAATAGGAGAACAGATTGCCAAGAGTTTCTCCTACAATTGCATCATTTAGCATTGACAGTGGCTGAGAAGCTGCTAACACTTTGTCCTGGTTTCAGCAGGGATAGAGTTAATTTCCTTCCTAGTAGCTGGTACAGTGCTGTGGTTTGGATTTAGGATGAGAACAAAGTTGATGATAACACACCGATGTTTTAGTTGTTGCTAAGCAGTGCTTACACTAGCCAAGGACTTTTCAGCTTCCCATGCTCTACCGACTGAGAAGGCTGGAGGTGCACAAGAAGCTGGGAGGGGGCACAGCCAGGACAGCTGACCCAAAATGGCCAAAGGGACATTCCACACCATGTGACGTCATGCTCAGTACATAAACTGGGGAAAGCTGGCC
>NW_008794710.1:129151-137485 GCF_000699145.1 Aptenodytes forsteri
GCATCGGTCGGCGGGTGGTGAGCAACTGCACTGTGCATCACTTGCTTTGTGTATTATTGTCATTATTGTCATTATTATTATTATTATTATTATTATTACTACTACTACTACATTATTGTTGTTATTATTATTTTATTTCAATTATTAAACTGTTTTTGTCTCAGCCCATGAGTTTTTCTCACTTCTACTCTTCCAATTCTCTCCCCCATCCCACCGGGGGAGGGGGTGGGGGGGAGGAGTGAGCGAGCGGCTGTGTGGTGCTCAGTTGCCGACTGAGGTTAAACCACAACACACTTTTAGAAGGTTTCAGACCCTATTCCCAAGCCCCATCGTGACAGGCCTGGGGCATGGAGGCTGTCCTCTAAAGACTGACTGCTACACACTGGTTTTCAGCAACCACCTCCTCTGGAGATGGTGTTCAAAACAAAAACAATTAGAATTAATAACAAAGACAGGTAAAGAAATCCTGAGGGAGAAATCTCTTAGAGTGAAGGTTTTGCTTGAGCTAAACCCAGATTAAACAAATCAGTGAGGGATATGCTTATAGTTAGTTTTTGTTGTGATTAATATTGAAGTTAAGTATGATTATCATGTGGTATTTTGCCTCCTTAATGTGCTCAGAAACCATAAACTGGAATAGAAGCACATACAATGCCCTGCCTATCCCAGATACACAGAATTTTAAAATATGTAACAATGCTATGTGGTATTTATATGGCAGTATTGGCAAAAAGAATGAGATATTTACCAAAAAAAATCCCTTTAATGAAGTGTTTTGATTAAAACAGACCTTCTCTCATGGGAAAGAAGCTACCAAGATACAAGGCTATTTTTAGAAAATGGATTAAAATGAGAAATATGAAAAGTCATCAGACATAATAAGGGAATCCATTAATCTAATCACAGAGATCCTGTCCTTCAGAGGCATTGCCAGAATAGTAGTACCCCACCTGAGGATGCACAAGAAACCAGAAGCAGAGAGTAGTGACTCAGAAGGCTGACCAAGCCCTACAAGGGGCCTTGGCAACAACATTTTGAAGATCTCCAGATACATTTGTCAGCATTACTCTTTTTGCCACTCATTAATGGGTGACTTAACTGGAGAAAAAAAATAAAAAAGAAGAGTGCAGACGGGTAATGCTCAGTATTTGAATAATGGATCATTTCCATTAAGTTGTAAAAAGAATGTAAAATTGTATGGTGATCTATTAATCTGACTTAGTGATGGATAACTAAAATAATGAATATGGATTGCATATTTTTAATGGGTGTTACATTTAACGAGCATGAACATTGGTGAGTGTGAACATTAGTGAATGAATAGCACAGCCTATAAAGTTCTGGATCTTACAAATCTACCTAGAGCTCTTTTTAGCACACGTATTATTCGTATCTTGAGATTAAAGTGCACCTATTGGAGCATGTAATTGTTGACAGATAAAAGAGATCTTAAGTCATGTAAGCAGTATGTTTCCTCTTGTTCGGTGAATATATTTTAGAGCCCATGTTGCACTGCATGGAAATATTTTTCCCTCAGCTAAACCGTACTGATCTCTTTCCTGCCATTTACCAGGCTGGCAATGAAAAGAAGAACAAAAAAACCAGGGGTTGCTCAAATGTTAGTACAAGCCAATTAACAGGTATGAAAGGAAAGCTCAGAAGAGGCAATGAAGTTGAGACTGAGTTTCATTAGAAGACAACCAGATGTCAGGCTGTCCACGCTCCAGGTAAATAAGTCCTGGAACAGAGACCCCCCCCGCAGCAATCCAGCCACCCTTCCAGCTGCCAAGTTCGCCTACAGCTGTTGATTACTGCATCTCACCCCCTCTACAATCTCCCAAGCTGCTCATATCCAAATTCAAGCATGTTATTTTTTATCTATTCATGCACAGTGCAATAAAGATCCTTCCTAGTAGAGCTCTGCTAGTTCTCTAGGCACTTTTGTAGCAAACACAAAATTCACTTTTTTACCACCTATTAACTGCTTCACTTTGTGGCATCACTCTTTCTAGAAGAGGCTAGACTTGAGCCTGTTCAGCACTGTCCTCTTTCCTTTTTTCTCCCTTTTGCAGTCTTATGTAGCTGCTGCAGTAGCGTCAGCGAGTGAAACATGTCATCGTCCTCCTCAAAACACCAATGATCCCTTTTGAAGCTGTATCAAATAAATAACGTTTTCTAGACAGCTTGATGGCAATAAATTGCTAAGAACTTCCTACACTTATAGTTACTATTTCACTTCAGATATCTATCCTTCACCAGTCCTTTACTCTCTGTTATTCTCACTACTTTTTTGGTATCATGATGGTTGCACACTACAAGATGGAGACATGAAAGCAATGATATGAAGTTATACAATGGAAAATACTTCTTTAAAAGAGAGCGAGGAAGAGATCTTTAGGCAAAAGGTGGAAAAATATTCCCTCTTTGCAGACAGAGCACGCCAGAAACAAGGCACGACAGGAGCCTCTTGTGGAGCCAGAGACTGAAAACCGGATTTCTTGGCTTTCAGTAACAGGATCTCATCACTCGACCTCCTTGCACAGCACCTTTACATTGCAGCTGACGTGTTTGGGGCTACTTCTCTGGTTTGCTACTACAGAGCTTTTTAGCCCAACCTTCCTCTCAACTTTTCCCATGTATTTTGATCTTAAGTCCCTTTTTTTACCATCAGCTACTTCAGACTGCCTAAAAGAAGTTAGTTACAAAAAGCCGTTAAGACTTGGCTAAATACCATGACAGCTCCAACTTTGCTTAGTTCCCCAATTTTGCTAATTCAGCCACAGAGCCCACTATGCAATGATAACTACGATGCAGTTCTTTGTTTCACGTATCAGTGAATACTCTTTTCAAGAAGGTGATTTTCATTTTCTTTAGCACAACTGAGGTTTGTTTCTTTTTTGTTTTCCCACCCTAGGAAGGACAGCCTGCCCTGAACCTCACTGGTAATCAATTAAAATCTGGAAGCTTGCCAGCCTCTGTGGTACTGTGAATTCACTTCCCAAGTAGACATGTAATTCTTGGAGCTGAAGTCGAGACAATAAAATGTGTAAAACTTGACTATAATATGACTCCTCAATAAATGACAAAGCCCCTTTCATATAAAAAAATGGGAGCAAACCAGTCGATAATGAGAAAGTGCAGGCACTAATTATTTTATTACAAATCTGGAAATTATGTGTAATTTTGTTTTTGGAAATTAAATGTTCTACTGATAGAATAATCATTTTGTCAGGCCTGACGTCATTAGGACTCCAGTTGTCTTTAATATCTCTCAATAACATACTTATTCTCACCATTAAAGCTGAGCGATATTCCAAATGTCTGGACTTCAAAAGCTCGTACTCAGTTTGCAACTATCAGTTTGATACTCTCCAGATACTGCAGAAAAGGGGAAAAAACACAGTGGATGAGGGGAAAGGACATTGTAAAAGCAATGTTTTAAAGGTAGCATAGCCCAGCAAACGCAATTAGTGAATCTTTGCCACGTATATTGAATGAAATGCAGAAAAACAGCAATAGACTTGTTAGAGGGTTCACAGGAAGGTCATGGCCACAGAAGTCGGTGCCCCAGACCAGCCACGTTTCACTGGAAGGCTAACCGACTCCCAGCAACTTACCCCTGTGGATTGGACGTGGATTTGGGAAAGCTTCAGGTTTCGGGCTGAGAACCGAAAAAAAAAGGGGAGGGAGCAGGACCCACCAGCCAAACTGTATTGCATTTCCCACTGCACAGGCAGCTCAGGCCTTAGAAGAAGGTAATCCTAACAAATCCACGTTATAAAACTTTTTTCACCTAATTCATACAATCGTTTTATTGTTTGTGTATGTGTACCTATCCCTTGCAAAGGTTTAAACTGTGGTGTGCCTTACATATATTGGAAGATTAACAAAGCTGCTACAGCATGCGGCTTGTTGGAACCAAAGGGAACAAATTTGTTCCAATGTCCTAAACTATTTTAACATAAATTATTTCACCTGAAATCCTATATGGTGTTCTATGCTATATAGTCATGATTCCAACATTATAGTTAAAGGTCAGTCAAGGTTTCTTTTATAGCCTTTGCTAAGTGGAGGATTTATTTTCTCGAACTCTTTATATGCCAAAATTTAGCACTGTATGATTTGAGTCCCGCACTAAACGCAAGTTTGTTTCTGAAATGTGGTGTTGATCCATTAAGGAGCAAAAGAAAACTTAAGATCTGAAAAAACCCTCACATACATAGATGGCAGTGCACAAGAGTAAAAATATTAAAAATAGTCCTTTATGAAATGCTCAGTAATTTTTTTATCTTAATCCAAAAATAGCTAATAAGAAATTAATATTCATTCACCAGTGTCTGCATACTAATTAAGAAACACTTCCGATTTAACCAGTGTATTAATTTAGGCCAAGGTTCAGCAAAACATTGAAGTACAAGTTTAAAACCATTTCTAGCTGCAGATTTAGTCTGCTTTATGCTTAATCCAAATGGATAAATCCATTTATTAAAGAGCTGAAGGGACTTTGGGGAGGGGGGGTATAAGATTAATTAGAGAGTGATAGCAGTACTCCCTCAAAAAGAATGACTTAAAAGACTGAAAGATTATTTTACGAAGATAAAACTAGAGGAAACATGATAAGCGTGCTGTATAACAAAAGCACAGGCTACGGAGGGCTGATCTGACACTTTTTTTAATGCAGCACCATGACAAAGGTATACTGAATGAAACAAAGAATATATCAAATCAAACCTGATCAAGCAAAACAATCTTTCTCAAGCAATGAATCCATGGATTTCCCTGTCACATAGTAAAGAAATCAAGCAGAGAAAGACTAAGAATGATATTTAGGTCATGGCATGATATTTAGAGAAATAACAATTTCTAGAGTTGCTGGCAAGTGTTCCAGCACATTTTGGAAACCTTATCAAACCCAATTCTTCAGGGTCTCAACCAATTTAGATACCAAAGAAACCTCTAACATGTTCTGCACTTTTTCTTAAGCATTTGGTACTCAGATGTTATACATTGGACTAGCTGGATCATTGGTCACCTAGTAATCATGAGCTGCTTGAAGATCAACGTACAGATTTTCTTTTATCAGCAAGAAAAAGTAATTTGGTTACTTGAAAGTAACCGCACTGTTGCAAAACTCCCCCTTTCTCCTTTTCTCTTTCTCTTCTTATGCCCATCTGCTCTCTTGTATCTGTTGCTCTTAAATACTTGACTTTTTTCCCAAGGTATACCACTAAATGGGGATTTTTTTTTGTTGTTCATGTTTTGTTCTTTTGACTAAGGAAGAATAGCTGCTATTCAGACACAGGCCACAAACATAAACCAGTCTCCAAATGAGATGCTTACAAAGATCAGTGGTCACTACATCAGGTATATTCAACTTAACATTTGGATTTTGTTGTGACAACAGCATGCCTTGCAACTAGCATTAATTATTTCTCCTGAAGTAGATCTGACAGCTTTACTCATAAGATATTCAATCTGTAACATGTTTCATGTAGCACTGCAGAATGAATACTGATTTTGAAAATCTGAATATCAACAACTCACTTCTCGTAACCTAAAGTCAGCACAGAACCAGTTATAGTGCATTTCAGAGTTTCTTTTCAGTGAGATGCCTAACCCCACAGAAAGAGACCAAAGCCACCACTGAGTATATTTTTTTTTTATATTTATTTTATATTTATTTTTTAAACTCAGTATTTTTCCTTGTACAAAGCATCACAGTGGTGCAAAGTAATAGCCCTTTTCCAAAATCACTAACAGCAGAAACAAGATTAGTGTTAGCACAGGTCTGAGGACCTGATGAGCAGAGCACCCTTCTAGGCTATATTCTCCACGGTGGCTATAAAATAGTCTTTGTTTCCTGCTGTATCACTACAGCAGTGTAATGCAGTGAACTTCTGCAAGGTCTACGTTAGAAACCAATACAGCACGAGGTACCTTTCTTTCAACAGTAAAGGCAGAAGATGGCAAGAGCAGCTGGGTTGCACCTTTCTTCTCTTCCAAAAGGCAAAAGCAATCATTATTATTTCAGTAGAGTACAGACCATAGCTGGAAGTGCAATCATCTCTCTTTGCTGAGTAGAAATCGAAAATAAAATGTCCTGTGCTAGATGAAGAGCGAAAACTTCATTCAGACACATAATCTCTTCATGATAGTTATTTCATTTTTAATATGACATTGCTTTTTTGTGATATGAAGCTTAATTTTTAAGTTGTTTTATTTCTTGAGTAACTGATATAAAAACAAAGCTATACACTTGATTTATAGCACAATATTAATTATTAAAATTATAACACTCATTTGAACTTTCATATTTTTATAGCTCTAAATACAGAAAACTCTTCACTTACAGAAAAAAATGCTACAGTAGCATAATTTTGGTTATGCAAACAAAGTATTTTTATATTCAAGGACTAAGCTTGACTCAATTAAAAGTGTCTATACTCATATGGCTGATATCTGTTCAAATATACTTTATTCTACACAGGCTAATGATTTGAATCTCCTCAGAGATGTAAAAATTGCATTGTTCTACATTTCCATATCACTTGTGTCAGCCCTAGTTGGTAGTGCTTGATATCATTGCAGCTGAACAGTTAAATACTAATCTACAATTCAAATGCTCACAAAAGCACTGCACGTACTTTTATTTTTTTTAATACCATAGTGAAAAAACAATACGGAAGATAACCATTCTTATATAGCCCTGTTAGCAAATTTTACTTCTAATCTTTCAAAAAAAAATTAAAAAAAAAGATATGAGAAAGAGTCTGAGAAAATTAGTACATAATTCCATAAGCACTCACTCATAAAACCTACTCGTCTGTCCTATTCCCTCTGCTCATTTTATTTTTTGTAATACCATAGTGAAAAAACAATACGGAAGATAACCATTCTTATATAGCCCTGTTAGCAAATTTTACTTCTAATCTTTCAAAAAAAAATTAAAAAAAAAGATATGAGAAAGAGTCTGAGAAAATTAGTACATAATTCCATAAGCACTCACTCATAAAACCTACTCGTCTGTCCTATTCCCTCTGCTCATATAAAGGAATTCCCATGCAGTGAAAAACATTTGCCTGTGTTAGAAGATTTATTTCACTTCTCAGAGATCAGGACCCATAGGTTGTATTTTCACTCTGCCACTGGCTTGTTCTGTAACCTAGGGCAAATGACTCAATGTCTCTGTCTTCTTTTATATGGAAACTGGGGGTGTGAATACTTCCTTTAAGAGGGCAATTGCAAGGATTATTAATGCTTTGTGAAATGCTATAAGCTCTTCCAATTAAAAACATTGAATAAATACTATCCAGAGGATAGTGCTATAGTATAACAATTGCACACTAGTATTATACATGGAAATTATTATTATTTTGAGAACTAACAAGCATAATATCATGAAGATTTAAATTACATCTTTAGAAGAGCTTTGTGAATAGCTTTATTTAAGAAACTAGGCAACTATCGTTTACGATCACTTGGCTTCCTGGGTTGCTTTAAGACTAAATTGTCTTAAACAGTCAATAACTGTTCTCAAAACAAGCTCAAATCACAGAATCAAAGCAAACAATGTCCCAGCCCCCTGCCAATGCCAACCAAAATCAAAGCTCTGTATTAGGAAAACACATACTGGGCCAATGCAAAGCATGCTTTTGTTTTGATCTTCTTTTGGACATTTTTTGGTATCAATTTTGTCCATTAGGTAATTTACTACGGAGATCAGAAGGGGGTTGCCCTCACTGAACTGTAAAAACCCACATTTTGAAAATTTTTGTACAGCTCAAGAAAAAACTCTAGGAAACCTGTCATCCTAGAGTCACAGTCTTCAGACCTAATGTCTTCCTGTCCTACAGAGGTTATTCAAACCTCCCTGGTTTAGAGTCCACAGGAACAGAGATGTTTCAGAGCCCACCTTCTACTCGGTTCTTGAAGGACCACCCTTGCATTAACGGGGCCCTGCTGTCATGGGACTGCTGAGAAGAACATTTCTAAGGAGAAATGCACCTAGGTCCTGAGCAGAAGACATAGTTGGAGAACAGTTGACACACCAGAGGGACAGGATGCCATCCAGAGGGACCTGGACAAGCTCAAGAAGTGGGCCCGTGAGAACCTCATGAGGTTTAACAAGGCCAAGTGCAAGGTCCTGCACCTGGGTCAGGGCAACCCCCGGTATCAACAGAGGCTGGGGGATGAAGGGATTGAGAGCAGCCCTGCCGAGAAGCACTTGGGGGGACTGGTGGATGAAAAGCTGGACGTGAGCCAGCAATGTGCGCTCGCAGCCCAGAAGGCCAGTCGTATCCTGGGCTGCATCAAAAGAAGCGTGGCCAGCAGGTC
>NW_008794710.1:137570-141194 GCF_000699145.1 Aptenodytes forsteri
CACAAAAATGATCAGGGGGATGGAACACCTCTCCTCTGAAGAAAGGCTGAGAGAGTTGGGGTTGTTCAGCCTAGAGAAGAGAAGGCTTTGGGGAGACCTGATTGCAGCCTATCAGTACTTAAAGGGGGCTTATAAAAAAGATGGCAGCAAACTTTTTAGCAGGGCGTGTTGCGACAGGACAAGGGGGAATGGCTTTAAACTAAAGGGGGGTAGATTTAGACTAGATATAAGGAAGAAGTTTTTTATGCTGAGGGTGGTGAAACACTGGCACAGGTTGCCCAGAGAGGTGGTGGATGCCCCATCCCTGGAAACATTCAAGGTCAGGTTGGACGGGGCTTAGTTGAAGATGTCCCTGCCCACGGTAGGGGGGTTGGACTAGATGACCTTTCAACCAACTAGATGTCCCTCCCAACCCAAACTATTCTATGATTCTATTCTATGATTCTATGATAACTGGACACACAGTGGGTAGATTGCCCTGTACTCAGGCAAACAGCCAAGCAAAGGTCTTAATTTAATTTTTTTTCCCCCTAGTCTGAGAAAAACTCCCTCTAGATGCATAACAAACCACATGACTAGGAGTAAGTACATCACAAAACAGGCAAGGTTTGTGGCTCATGGAGAATGATACTCAAGCATGTGTACTTGAGCCAAATTTCACTAGGAACATTGACATATGAGGGTAAAAAGAGCTGTATTAGTCAACACAAAAATGAACATTTTCTCACTCCTGAACCTAATTAAAACACCCCACTATCTTCCAAGGAAAAGATTTTTCAACCCCAAATTTTAGCTTTCTATCATTTTTTATTTAGACTTTTCAATTTTTTCTAATTCTGTATAATGACAGCTGGGACAATTGTTTTATTTAGTTTTCTCATGTCTCTGCATAATGACTAAACCATTTTGGCTTGAGTTTAAAAACAAAAACAGACAGACAGCCCCCCCCCCCCCCCACACCCACAACACCACAACTCTTGCAGAGACCAAGCACAGACAATTACAGCCTTTGTAAAGTGAGTCTTGGAAAGGAGGAATTGGAATATAAATGCTTTGCAACCATTACTAGAACTTTCTTATCTGCTCTCTGAAAAACTACTTTACATCTTCCATCAAGGGTAGTAGGTAGTGCAGTCGCACTAAAATATTATCTTCTCTTGCAGTAATGTATGGAAAGTGAAGATCTTCTGAAGGTGCTTTAATCAATACATTGCACAACTCAAAAGCCAATAAAATAACTGCAAATAACTGATCTAGAAGCCATTTCAAACTGTCTCTGTCTGTAATGAAACCTAACAAGTGATACAGGCCCATGACAAATCAATTCATAAGCACTATAAACATAACCTATATAGTGCTGGTGAGATGTCACTAGAGCCCTTGCAGATGATGGAACATATTTCACCTCTGGAGACCTTTATTACCCATCTGTACTGATACACAATGGTCATTATGGGTTCCAGAGCCTGACCTCAACTGTGTACAGCAGAAGTGACGAATGGTCATACTTAAACAGGACACGCTGGTTTCATTCTCTTCATTGCAGAGCTTCAGAGAAATCTAGTGTGTAATACTGGAATAAAAACAGTCAGCAATTTGATAATTCACAGTCTAATCCGTTCTTTAGTATCTGGATTAAATTCTGCTTTGACCTATCACTACCGTCTGATGTCCAGTTATCAAAATCACATGTCAAATTTTGCCTAAAAGCCACACATACAGAAAGACATGTAATTCATAAAACTATGTGTAGTTCACCAACCTTTTAAACTACTTTACAAGTCTCTTCTAATCTATCATGTCTATAGAAGCTTTTTGCCTTGTCTTTTCTCATCAAGTACAAGGAATGAAAAGAATAATTTGTGTTTTTTCATATTATTGATAAGGAGGACACTCCACTGCCTTGACTTCAAATCCAGACAAGGAAACATTTGTCCACACTGGAAAAAAACACTCTTAAAACTTAGTTTGATCAGTTGGAAAGACTCAAAAATTAATAGAAATTATGAAAACAAACAGTTATAGCAGTTCCCTACTGTGGCTTAGTCACTACAGCAGCTGCAGTCACTCCCTGTCACTGTGTGTGTGTTTTCAAGGTTTTAGTTCTTAGCAGACACGAACATCTGTACGTCCTGTTGGTGAGAGTTCAGGCCACTCCCACTTAAATGAATTCGGCATTCTGCTCTTTAAAGATTATATCTACAACATAAAACCTGCCAGATCCATTTAATACTATGTGCATTATGAGAATGATTAAATGCATCAAAAATAAGTTTCACTGATCAATAGCTTCTTTTTTTTTCCCAAACATCTTCAGCACTTTTCTGTCCAAGTTTGAGCTATTTACAGCTCCCTAAGCTGCATGTCCTGTTGGATGATGGCTTATCCATCTACATCACCAGAGATTATAGTAGCCAGTATAAAAACCATAATCTAATTCAACAATCACCATTAAATTCTGCAGCAAGCCATGCTTTTTCCAGATAATGAGATCGAATGTTACTTTGATGTAACTTACAGCCTAACTTACTAAAGATTTGTAAAGCATTTATGACGTTTTCACTGCAGAGCTCTCAACCTGCCAAGACCAAAATCAAGAGCAAAGATGAAAAAAACACATGTAGTTTAGCACATGTGCAAGTCAATCTAAAACAGCTCTTCATTTCTTAGCAAAACAGTATTTGCACTACTTTGAATATACAAAGCAACTTTTAAAATGAGGTATCCAGTAAATATTTTCTTTTCCTATTGAACTTGACGCAGAGGAGAACTGCAAATATGTTATTACAAAAACCTGTGTTTTGTCCTGGTGCATACAAAATTCTTTGATTATCTAATGAGGGATTAAAACTTTGTGCACTTGGCATTAAACAGACACTAGTAAGGAGGTCAGATGAACCAATGGACTTAGGGAGATGAAGCAAAAATATAGAAGATGAGACAGTATTGCAGGAGGGAAGGAAAAGGAAAAGAGGTGCCATCAAACAATCATGACGTTATTATAACAAATTGCTGTTAAAGTACATCAGTTCATTACTATCTACACTTCTGGCCCCGTGAATCAGTAAGCACAGCATAGTAGGAGACATTATAAGTTAATGCACCAGCTTTTTCAATCTGAAGGTCAACAATTAAAACGTTTCTCAGTTTTATTCATGGAGAACTTGAAAACAGAGGCTGTTCAGTTCAGTATAGTTCAGTCCTGAGCTGGCACAGAGAAACTGGCACAGCAGCAGCTTTACACTATTCCTGACAATTACATTGTTTGCTGCATTTAAACCCTGTGTTATCATTTAAGGAATGTAGTGTCATTTAAAAAAAACAGGATAGGACAGGACGGGATTGGATAGAATGCATCATTTAGAATAATGCAAGGAGAAACAACACAATTTTGAATCATTGTCTCATTTACCACAACAGTACATTTATTGTTAGTATAGTTGTTTTTCAGTTAATTTACACCATGACAGAGGATAAATATCCATTTAAAAATAGCCAGACAAGCGAGTGATCTTTCTTTCTGATGTAATGTTCCATATTTTCCCAACCTTCTAAAAAATGTCATGGTTTAACCCCAGCCGGCAACTGAGCACCACACAGCTGCTCGCTCACTCCCCCCCGCCA
>NW_008794710.1:141663-150615 GCF_000699145.1 Aptenodytes forsteri
CCCTTCCTTCTTCTTCCCCCAGCTTTATATGCTGAGCATGATGTCATATGGTGTGGGATATCCCTTTGGTCAGTTGGGGTCAGCTGTCCCGGCTGTGTCCCCTCCCAACTTCTTGTGCACCCCCAGCCTGCTCGCTGGTGGGGTGGGGTGAGAAGCAGAAAAGGCCTTGACTCTGTGTCAGCACTGCTCAGCAATAACGAAAACATCCCCGTATTATCAACACTGTTTTCAGCAGAAATCCAAAACACAGCCCCATACTAGCTACTGTGAAGAAAATTAACTCTACCCCAGCCAAACCCAGCATCCCATCATAAAAAAGAATCACCCCGTGAGGCAGGAGGTAGAAGCAGCAGCGGCTGTAAGGAGATAACATCCTTTCTATATTTCAGATCATAGAGAATGGATTCCTACAGGAACCTTACAGCACGATAGAGGTTTTTCTTCTTATTACATTTCAGTAGTTAATTTTAGAAGCATTTGCTCAACATCGCCCACATGCAAGTAGCCACTATAAAAAAGAATCACCCCGTGAGGCAGGAGGTAGAAGCAGCAGCGGCTGTAAGGAGATAACATCCTTTCTATATTTCAGATCATAGAGAATGGATTCCTACAGGAACCTTACAGCACGATAGAGGTTTTTCTTCTTATTACATTTCAGTAGTTAATTTTAGAAGCATTTGCTCAACATCGCCCACATGCAAGTAGCCACTTATGCCAGTTAATGGGAATAATTTTCTTTGTGCGTCGCAAACACACACCCATTTTAGTGTGTGCTTTAGACCAGAAGAAAACATGATGAGAACCAGCCTCTTGCACTGTACTTCAGCTTGGAAATAAATGCAATAAATCACTATTTCGCTGACATGTTACAAGGCAAAAATATAGCTTGGCTCTTTCGACAGTTTCTAGAAGAGCTGGAATCAGCACACTGACTTTGGCATGCCAGGTTGGGTAAGCAGGCAAATATGGACAGTGCAAGCTGGTGGAACCAAAGGGTTTTTTACATTTTAAGAATGAGAGCAAAGAAAAGGGGTTTAACACCTCATAACAAAATTTAGAGCATATTTAACCATCATTCCACGGGAGTCAAGTTCTTTGCAAGTACAGATATGACATAAAGAACTTGTACTTACTTCTACTAAAAAAAAAAATCCACAATGAAGTGTTGTTTAAGGAAAAAGCTCAGTGTATTTCAGACGTATATTTCTGAAATGCCACAGAGCTGTGTACTGAATTTTTACCACTAGGTAAATTTAAGCTGGCTCCCAAGCAATATCCCATGACCTCACTGTACTATAAGCTTTATTCACTGTCCAGTTCATGAATAAAATATGATATAGTGTGGACCTAGTAGTGCAGTATCTTTAAACATTAAAAAACTTTAAACTCATCTCTATAGAAAAATAGTATTACCTCTGCTTCCACCAAGTGGATAAACTGTCTTGTCCAAAATCAAAGCGAATCATTGGCAGAGTGGGGAATGAAGTACTTGGGACACACACTGCACAAGCCAAACCTTTGTCTTTAAAGAAAAGATAAATCCTCTTGAAAAATGTGATTTGCAACATGAGGTTTCACAGAGGTAGTATAGCAAAATTTGTGTGCATAAAAGAGGGTTGATAACAAAGTAGGTTATAGAAAAAGGTAGACAGCTTTCCAAAAGTTGTGCTCATAGCAGAGGCAGCAGATTCCTATCCCTGTGAGTAATCCTGGAAGTGCACAGGACAGACTCCAACCTTACTGGTTCTTTTGCAGGTCTTCTTCCTCTGTATTGCATCAGCAAAGGAGGATTCACAAATGGCTGCAATGGCTGCAGTAATCCTGATGCAACCTCTGGTTCAGCGAGTCTAAAACGTTGATTGTTGGCAGAAGCAGGAGGTGTCTCTGTATGATCTGTGTTTTCATACTGTTTCCTAAGCATCCGCTGTCGGTCATTGTTAGTGAGAGGACACTGGGCTTCAAAAACCCTTGTGCTGAACATTTTCCAGTTTTTACAAGGATTTAGGTTTCTTAAATCACTTACCATTGTGTTGCCTTAGTTTGGTAAAAATGAACTTCCTATGCAATTGGGCACGATGCAAAGATGTAATCCTCTTGCACGCTGTTGGCATAGAAGTGCACCCATCTCAATTTCTGCTGTATAAGCCCATTTAGGTGTCAAGACCATTTAGGGATAGTATCAGGAGGATAACAATTCTGTTATAAGGAACAAGAGTATGATCCCGAAAAACTGCTGAGAAGAACTTAAGACACCTTTTCATATCAAAATTGACAGGGCTGTAATCACATCTGCAGTTATTCAATATTACCTTCTGCAAGAGGAACACTAGATATATAGCAAACTGACTCTGAGAAAGACACACCTGATTATGAAATTTTTTTTTCCTGGGAAAATGTTACCTTGAGATGTAACAGTGATTGCTGGAGCACGGAAAGTATTTGCTCCATGGATATCACTATCTGCATCAAGACTGCATCATATAAAAAGTCTTAACTGTTGGGAGATGCAAATGTTATGATGCTAAGTGCTATGCGTTTGTACGAAGACACTAAATAACAGGCCAAAACCTCCATCTAAAAACAACTGTTCAAGATTGTCATCTGACTCCTGTTCAACTTAACACCTGGCTGAATTTTCTAACTGATGGTATTAACACGCTGCCTTCCTGCAGAACATGCAGCACAGCAGAGCCGACAGCCGTACGTGGGTACCACTGAAACAAAACCATTTGTGCAAATCTATGAGATGTAACAGCATCTGTTCACAACCCAGATGATCCTATGCTCTCACATGCCCAGCTCCACTCATAGGCAATATCGTCCTGGAATTCAGTGCCACCATCCTCCCGTCTTCCTCATGCTCTGCTTGCTTCAACAGCTGCTACCAAAGGCTGCTACTTCTGAGCTATGCAAAACACACATTTTTTGTTTAATTATTATTTTTTTGTGGAAGGCTACACTGAGCAGCAGCCTACTTGTCCTGGTTTCAGCTGGGATAGAGTTAATTTTCTTCCTAGTGGCTGGTACAGTGCTGTGTTTTGGATTTAATATGAGAATAATGTTGATAACACACTAATGTTTTAGTTGTTGCTTACACTAGTCAAGGACTTTTCAGCTTCCCATGCTCTACCGACTGAGAAGGCTGGAGGTGCACAAGAAGCTGGGAGGGGGCACAGCCAGGACAGCTGACCCAAACTGGCCAAAGGGATATTCCATGCCATGTGACGTCATGCTCAGTATATAAACTGGGGGATATGCACGTGCATGCTACACCACAGCACTCCATCTTCCACTCCCAGGGATGCATTCAGCCACCGACACCCAACTATTTCAACATTTGTGCTCTGGCTTCATAGAAAACGATTTCACAGACTGTGAGTTATCTTACCGTTGTCTCCTAGACTGATCTGTTAAGGATATGCACGGTCTGTCTGCTTTGTTAGAGTAGCCACTGTATTCATAACTGTAAGTGATGGAAAGGAAAGCAACTCTGCAAGGTTCAATATGGTAGCTTTGTGGGCCACCATGTTCCCACTATGCATGGGCCTCCTTCAGTCCTCCCTGCTCTAATAGAAACAGGAATGCCATACCAAGAGTTAAATGAGCAGAACATTTGGACAATGGGTGGTGTTAAATTCTGTGAAATACAAAACATTTGTGTCTTGGCTGTACATTAAAACCCAGAGTTTTCCATTAAATGCTTGGCTTACTTCAATAGAAATTTGGTTAGACTTAATCCAGTAAAAGGGAATTATTCACCAGCACTCACATGCAGGTTGTGGAATACACTGGAGGGTATTTTTAGTCCTTGTATAGTCCATTTACCATAACTAGGACACTTACTGAAAGAATAATGCTGATCCCTTCATCAACTGAATCAACACCAACTAATTTTGTCACCTAAAGTATTCCAAAACCATATAACCAGACCTCAATGAAATAAAAATATATGGGAACTACCATTTAGGGCCCATGTTTGCACACGTGTGTGCACTTCAGAATTCTGCCCAGAACTCAGATACACAAATTTCTGCTTAATCTGTGTCCAATTTACATTTTATTACAGAGAATGTGCGTGCATTCACTAGATCTTTCATATCTTTCCAACCCACAAACCTAAGATCAAAAAAATTAATGGATGACCCTCAACTCGATAGGGGGCTGGCATGTAAGTTGTTGGCATGGCATTAATAGAAAAATAGAGGAACTGGGTAAGTTTGCTCAAAGTGAACTCATTTTTACATAGTTACATTTTTTTCAAAACTAGCTGTGTATAGCACGTTGACCATTTTTTTCCATTACAAGCAGGATTTATATGAAGGGGAGGAGGCGGAGAAAAGAGCAGAGAAAGACAGAAGCAGATCACAGGTCATCGTTAGAACAGGTTTTATTCCCAGTTTTGAGCAAAAGTAAGTATCAGCACCAATTTTAAAAGATTAGTTGAAGCAGAGGGAGGCCTCAGAAGGCAGTCATTTTCCAGATACATACCTCCTATTTGTAAGATATAAAAGGACAAAGCCCAACTTTTGTCTATTTTCACCTTTACTTTTATTTCCTTTTTAAGCAAAAGCTCTGTGACAATTCTGAAACATCAGAAAGATTTACTCATAATAAAAATCTATATCCATATATGGATATAGATAATGATAATGTGCAAGGGTATGATACTATCTTCATCCTTTAGGGTCTGAATTCCAAGAACATGAATTTCTTTTTATTAATGGAATACGGAGGAAGAAGGGAAGGCAGTATCAGAAAACTAATAGGAAAGAAAATGCGTCAGCTTTAATCAGTAAACTTATTTACATAAACATATGTAAATAATGCTATACAATAATACCCAAATAAGGCAAAAAATGCTGAGCTATGGAAGACATACTTTGACAAGGATTTGCTTAGGGCAAAAGTATACACGTAGAAAACCATTTCCCTTTTTCACCATTACTACTGCCTTACACAGGGCTTTCAAAAAAAAGAAGCTTTCTGACTTCCTAACACTCCCTCTTTTCCTTGTCTCATTAGTACAGAGTTCCCACAGACGACGTATTTTGGATGGTGTATTTGGACAACGGTTTCTGCACCAGGAGTTAAAGGTGCAGCAGCTCACTTGTGAGCTGCAAACGCTCTGAACTCGGGGCAGGGGCTCCCATCTGCACCATCTGTAAAGCAGGAATCTCAGACAAATGAACTGAAGTAATAAACTCCAACAAGACTAAATTTTTAAACAAAAAAGACAGATTTTTCCAGGAAATCACAGATAGGTGGGAGCCTGACCTACACACTAGGAAACCACAATGTTTTAGGAGAAGGCTTCCCACTAAGTCTGTGTGCCTGAGCATCCCTTGCATTAGCACACCCTGCAACCCTGCTCCCTCCCTCCTACAGCTGCTTTCCCAGGGGGGACCTGCAAAAGGCGTTTTCTTCTCCTTGCTCGGTCTCCACACGCAGCTGAAGTGAGTCACAACAGATTTTATTGGCTTCACCAGCAGAAGATTTAGAAAGGCGGTAAGAGTAACCGGCAGCTTGCCCAAAATTAGTTTGGGATTGTGACTGCCCTGCCCCGGGTGGCGAACTCGTGGTCTCGGTGCAGGGTTTCTGTTACGCCCTGGCACCATGCACCAGCTGTGGGTACCGCAGAGGATCTGTGGTGCCTATAGAGCCCATCTGCAGCCTCATGCTATACAGCCTCCCAGAGGCTCTCATATCCCCCGGAGTACTTTCACCTGACTCCCTGACTCTCTTGCATCATACCAACTCTCCAAGGTTAACCTGAACATCCCTTCAAATTTTCTGGTTAAAATAATCAGTAATTACTAATGCATTCCAAACATTAAATATCATTTCCTACATTAAATATTCATATCAGTCAGGTTTTTAATTGTAAAAAATGAATGCTATTTTAAAGGCCCTAAGTCTGCAGAATGTAACTTTAAAGAACGTAAAAATTTCACAGACTGACTAGTTTTCTCCTGTCTATGAATGATATTTTATATTGCCCTCAACTCCTGCAATAAAGTATGATGTATCTGACAATCTTAACTTTTTATAGCACGATCGATTTTATCATATAATAAGTAGTCAATGCCACAGTGACACATCTTACTGCAGATAGAACTTAAGTCAAATTAGCGTTGGATATTCAAGTTTTAGTTTCAGCTTCTTGATGTCTGTGTATGTTCTTTTTCACCCCTACTGAACAGAAGTCATGAGTGTGTGACTTACTTATTTAACAGTATCATGAGTGCGCAGAAGTGAGAAAAACCTACAGAAAAGAAGAAAAAAACCACAAGCAAACACATTAGGAAATAAATAGAAAAGGAGAAAAGAAGTCTCAAGCTGTTCTTGCAGAACAAACAAACCACCCTGGCCTTCACAGGCAGGAGATATAAATATCTTGAGCTAGAACATTCAGACTTGAGGAGCTTATAAGAGCCTTGAACCAGAACTATTCAGTTTGCAGCAATCTGAGCTAAGTCATCCTAAACTGAACTTGTAACTTCTGTGACACCATATACTTACTTGACAATATATAGCTCATGGTACACAGAAGCATAATGAGACAAACTCCTTGAAGAGATCACAGTCTCTCTCTGTTAAATCTAATCCTATTTCATACTTGTAATACAGCTATAAAACATAGTGATGCTTCTTTTAGAAAATCCAAGACAGTTTGGTAGAAATATAATCTTTCTTTAATTTCAAAAATATTTCCCTCTTTTTTTAAATTGTTAGTCAAAGCAGCACAACGTCACTCTTCCCAGTTTTCCAATAGCCAGGCATATCTGAAGCAGCCAGGAGGACCATGAAGACATTTTTGGATGGAAAGCAGCTGTACTGAATGAGCTATTCTTTATGAATAGTCCTGTGCTATTCATAAAGGAGAGGAGGAATCAAAGATTTTTAGGAAGAAAATGTCCCATACCCCCCTCAAAGATATATCTTTTATATCTGATCTATAAAGTACATCTGCTAAAGGTGCCGAAGTGAGATAATAATAAGCCTGTTTAGGGCTAGAAGTGAATTGCAGCTCAAGTTAGCGAGCATCCATTGCTGCCCACCACAGCCCTGCACATGGGGAATAACCTCACTGCATGCAAGCACCACGTACTGGGGAAAATGCCTTAGTTCAAAGATAAGAGTCTAGCATTTACTGCAATGTAGGGGAAAATCTAGTACACTGAAAAATAAAAATTTAAAGTAAACTATATATTAAATGATTGTGTCTGCACTGACTCCCATATTTAATTTTACACTACATTTGATTAACTTGGGTGGCTTTCAAGATTTAAATGCCAACATGGAGAAAGTTTTGCACTGAAAACACACAAGGACATTATAAATCCTGTCAGGAAAGGCTATAGGGAAAGCAGAAAATTTGACAGATGGAGAGGAAATACTAGAAGGTTTAGACACCTGAGGAGGCCATCTGAGTCTGGAAATCAAACATATTATTTAGTTAATTATTCCACTGCCTGATCTAGGCAACAAAATAATGAATTAAACTTGAAAGAGCTGCTATTCACACTGGTATAATTTGACTTTTTCCAAGTTTGGCATCTCAGTGAAATAAATGTTTACAACTCTTAAAAACTATTCTTACAGTCAGGCTTTAAAATCAGACAAGCAAAGAGTTGTTGGTTTACACTTCTAACAACCGGAAGAAATTACTGAAGAAAGAGGAGCTTGACTGACTGGTTTTGGGGGTTTTTTTGTTGTTTTGGTTTGGGGGTTTTTTGTTCGTTATTGGTGGTGGTGGTTTGGTTGGGTTTTTTTAAATAAAAGCTTAGCTACAGGACCAGATTTAACCCAAGGAATCAACTGCAGCATATTATGTGTTGCACAAAGAGTTGTAGAAAGTGACTGAATTATCCATGCATGCACATGCACTCCGAGTCCAAAGCATTTACAGGTCAAAACAACCTTTTTGTCATTCCTGGGGAGGAAGCAGGAGGCAAGGGCAAAAGCTTCTCCTGAACTCCAACATACGAAGAAGGAGATAAAATCAATGAGATTTAGAATCATGTGGCTGATGTCTTGCAGCTCCTTTCCATTTCACTCCCATGTCTCAGGCACTGAATTTTACTACTGACTTTGACTCTCAGCCTTATTTCAAATATATGCATTGAGGCAAGAAATGAAGCAGCATGGGACATTTTCTGTGCTTGGGGCTGCAAGGAGAACAAGATGACTGGTGAGTACACTTTACATTCAAGCTAGCAGGACTCTATTTTTTTTTTTCTTCTTCTACCTCACTTGTATAGCAAAAACGCTGCAAAATGAGCCCCTCTGGCAAATCAGAAACTCCCTCTTAATAAATGAGGAACATTATATAAAGCTATTCTGCCTATATCTGTAGGTTTCCACACCACCGAGGCAGGCATTGTTTCCTAAAATTGTTTTTTACTGAGTTAATTAGAATAAATAGGTTTTCCATTTTTTCCTCACCACTTCAGTGCCCAGAAGCACTTTAGAGAATTCTTAGCTGGATTTTATCAATTAGTTGATCAATCAGTTTTCTATTAGAGACGCAAGCACTGAAGATGTGGTTGAAGTACAAGGTTATTTAGTCTCCACATATTCAGTGACAGCTAGAAAACAAAGTCCGTCTGTCAGTAGCCAACAGCTCAGGGAAGGGAAGTGACTAAAGTGATTAAAAAGGGTCAGACAAACCATAAAGAATATTTATAATTGTATTCATAATAAAGTCATCTTTACACAGCAGTCAGAGCAGTCGAGGATGCACTGATATCTGCAGGAGTACTAACGAGCAAGGGAAGAAAGCACAGGACTCGGAGCCAAAAACCTGAAGAGGTGGATGAGATGTATAGAAAATATTGTGGTAAACGTGTCAGATTTTGAAGGAGGCAATTACACATAGAATAGAATAGAACAGAACAGAACAGAACAGAACAATAGAATAGAATAGAATAGAATAGAATAGAATAGAATAGA
>NW_008794710.1:151023-162031 GCF_000699145.1 Aptenodytes forsteri
GCTCCAACAGGTCCGTGTCTTTCTTATGCTGAGGGCTCCAGAGCTGGACACAGTACTCCAGGTGGGGTCTCACATCAAGTCTGCACTGTCTTAAGTCTCTACATTTCAAACTCTATATTTTATCCCAAACCGTTCTCCTGGGGCTAAGAGCAACATACAGCTATGTGAGCCACTTCTATGTGAAATAGGTGTTAAAAGATATGTACCCACAACTCAGATATTAGAAGTAATCTAGTTGGAGTAACAGGAAGATTTGTGAGACTCAGCTGCTGTGTGCACGTAAGCTTCCCCAGTTCAGATATGCCCTCTACCCTCAACTATCAGCCCCTCTTCTTCAGCTCCTCTCTGCTTATTAAAAAAATCTCAACAGATGTCCCTTCTCCGAGGAGCAGATTTCCTAACCAGCCCCACAAAACCTCCCTGCACACAGCCATTTTTCACTGTGGCAGCATCTGGAGCCTACCTGGGCTCATCGAACACCAAAGGAGATGGAAAGAAGAGTGATCAGAGCCCCATCATGAGCAGACTCTGCCACAGGGTGGCCATGCCATCTGTCTTGGGTTTACACCGGGCATCAACCACCTCAGGGTATTTGCTTTCCCTCTATAGCATTTCCTAAATGTAAATCTAAACCTGTGGGGCTAGAGCTCTTTGCTGCCACACAGACTAAACAGTGCTGAGGGCAGGAGTGGGTGCCAGAGGGGCACATGGAAGATGCCAGAGGGAACCAAAACAGCTTAGTAAGACCCCAAAACACACCTCCTCAAACACTGAGAGAGTAGAAGTAATATTAATACCATTGCAGTTGTATCAAAGGAACAGCAAGCAGGAGATCTAGCATGTTGCAATAACAGCTCACGCACGAGAGAGCCTGAATGAATGGTTTTCACTGTAATATTGTGTAAATACCACACATCATTAAAAGGATGTCATATTTGCAGATACCAGCTGCTGGAATTCACTGATCGCACCGAGCCTCTGCGCTGGCACAGCGGCACAGCTCTCTGTGGGCTCTGCACCAGCTGATCTGCTCAGCTCCACCAAGAAACGAAAAGGAAATTCTAGCAAAGACAAATATCATCCGTTGACAAAATCAACATGTCAGAACCCCAAAAACTCCAGGTTCATCACCCACGATCTGTTTCAGATATCTGAATGTGAAACAGTGTTTAAAAAAAAAAAAATGCTCATCATCAGATTGTGATACTCATGATCGTGACTTCACTGCGCTTACCTTGTGCAAAATACATCCATACAGAAAAATAAATTCTATCTAAAAGCACAAGCACATATTTTACAGGAAATTTGAAAACTCTGGAGGATAATTTTTCCAAAATTCAAAGCAACAGTTGGCATAAAAACTAAAAACTAACAAAATAAATTTAAGTTGTAAGTTTTAAAAAAATATGAGCATGCCTTTACAAGTATCCTTCTAAATTCCCAAGAAGTCATCATTACCCAGATGCACACAAAAAAGGCCAAGAAGGTATCTTGCTTACAATGAGACATGGAATTAGCAATGAAAACAGAAAAGAAACTAGAACCTACAAAGCACACATAGGAAAAAAGAGAGCGGGTGGATGTATAAGGCTGAAGAAAGGTAAGTGAATGACAATGCATAAAAGGTAACAGTGGGAAGAAAAGATACAGAAGATCTGCAAGAGGTGAGCAGTAAAACCATAAAGGGTGATGTAAAGTACATAGAGTTGCTCAAATGGGGTTTTCTGCTCTGTATTCAGAATGAAGCAGAAGGATGCATTCATCTCATGCAAAGCTGGGGATGGAATAGAAAGTTTGCCATACGCGATAAAGAAGGCTGTTAGGCAACATCTGCTAACATGAAACAATGTTCAAATCAGCAGCCTGGATAACACATACCCCTGAGTGTTAAAAGGACATGCTGAGGAGCTTCCCAGAATTGCTAATATTAATTTTTAAACAAACCTTTGAAAACTGGGGAAATTCCAAAGAAATAAAGGACTGCCAAAGGAGATCCAATATTTAAATAAGGATAAAAGACATGGGCCACAGACCTCTAGAATAGTTATTTAGCATTCAGTAAAAGGAGTGATTAATTTGGAATTTCATCAACAAAGAATTAGAGGCTAAAAGTCTAATTAATGTCAGTCAGTCAGTTTAATGGAAGGTTGGTCTTGTAAAACAAACCTATTGTCTTTTTGTGAAGAGATAACAGGTCTGGTTGACAAAGGCAATTGTATGCTATAGTGCATTTGATTTCTCCATGGCATTTGATTTAGTATAACATGACATCTCAATTAAAAAATGATGATGTGGAATTAACAGAGTGTACGTCAGTTGGATTCAATTGTAGTATATTCACAGGTCTCAAAATGTTCTTGATACCGACAACTCCTCATTTAGTGGAGCCATAAGGGATTCATTCTTCATCCGAAGTTATTTTTATCAAAAATATAAAATCTCCTGTGGTAACAGTGGTAGGTGAGACAGCTTCTTAAAGGTTAGGGCAGAAAATGTGATGTCTGAGAAGCTGCTTACAAGGACAATCTAACAAAAGTCATTTTAATAGAACCAAATGCAAGGCAACACAAGGGGAATTAAGAATAGAGTTTTTATGTGCCTAATGGGAACTTCAGGACTGTACCTGATTTGCCTACTTGAGGAATTTAGTTTAGATGCTTGTCCAAGTTTTTAAAATAAGAGCCTATGTTTCCTACAAAATTACAGAAAAAGAAATAGATACTTCCAGAGTTGGATGCCTGAAGGCTATAGGTTGGCCACTGCCATGGCAGCCACCCACTTTGGGAACTTGGAGAAGAGCTTCGATAGAAGCGAGATAAAAAAGAGAAGCTGGAGGAAAGAGAAGGATGAGAACTTCAGGATAAACTCTTTAAAGACCTTCTTAGTGAAAAGCATCTATTACATTCTTCGGGGGCGGGGCGGATCAAATAAAGGTTAGGCAAATAGAAATCATCTCACTTTTTTTTATATTATTTGTGAGACCTCTGACAGAATACCAGCATAGTGTCCACAATTTAACAAACGTGGAAATACTGGAAAACACTAAAGAAGGGCCACAAAAATGACTCAAACCTAGAAAACATGATTTATGATGTGAGATTTAAGAAGCGCAACATATTCAGATCATCAAAGAGAGTGTTATAGGCTGACTTCATCACCACGCACAGGTATTTTCACACATAAAAGCTATCTGATAACAGGAGGAAATAGTTAACCATGCAGACAATGGCATAACTAACTTCTAGTCACTGGATCTCATTAGCAAGTTAAACCTTGACAAAAGCTTTTGATTACTTTCGCAGCTGGGAAAATCAAACTGAAATATTTTACCAGGGGACTCTGCATTGCTTGAAGTCTTTAGAAGAAAATTATGCTATCCTTCTAGAATATCTTTGTTGTCTTCTTTTTAATTTTTTCCTGCAGATTCTTGAAGAAATCCTCTGCAGTTAACTTGCTTTGTTGGACTGGACAGGAAAGATCATGTTTTTACTTTCAGGGGCAGAAAGACTATAAAGGTAAACAGACTCCAAAACCTCTGCCTGCTCGTCTCCTTCCTTCACAGGTCACAGGAAAACAGTTTCTTGCCTTTATCCTGAAAGAATCAGAATTACTTCTGTTCTCCATATTCTTTCATTTCTTAATGAAAATCATTGTACTGAAATATCATATTTTAGGGCTTCCAAAATCACGCACTGAGGTCAGAAACACCTTCTCCCTCCCATGCAACTATCTAGACTTACTCCAAAGGCAGAAGAGGAAAGAACTCTATTTAGGTTATTTCACAACATTAGAGATTAAGCACAAGCAAAAGATAAAACTAGAAAATGGTGCTTTCAACTCTTTCTTTTCTGACAGTCTCATGTAATCATACCTAATAAATTCCCTGTCATTCCAAGGGTACCAAGTATTGGCGGTTTCATGATCTCTCCTGCTCTCTGGCACAAAGAATTAGTCTCCAGAAGACAAAAATTCTTTAATCTGAACAAAGGAGTATTTGGGTATAACAAAAAAATATTTTTTCTATGATTTTCTCTAAAGAAAATTAGAACTAAAACCTCTAGTGGTTCTTTTGGGCCTGAAACCCTGTGAAGTACAGCTTACATCTTCATAGCAAATCTGGTGCTTCCATGGTTTTTGTATCGAGTTTCAGCATGTCAAAATATAACGTGAAAGATAGGTAATGTTTTCCGAGTGGCCCTGGTGGCGATTATAATTGTACTGAGACTATGACAATTATAAACAGAGAATAGTGTCCAAAAAGACAGAATTGCACAAAAGTGAGCGCTTTGTGTGGGATTTGAGAAATGCAGTATCTGTGTACCACTTAAGCTGTCAGTGATGGGAGCCGTGTACCCAGCCCAGGGAATCACTCTCCCAGAGCCACGATTGACCTTGAAGCCTCATGTTTCCTAAATGTACAAAATTGGCCATTGAGATCCTCTATAGGTGCCTAGAGAAAGCTCCTTGAATAGCCTCTGAGAGCACCACATATGAACTTTATAGCAGAGCCAAACCCAGGATATATGCCTGAACTAGAAGATTATCCATCTATTCTATCTCCCAGAACACAAGACAAAAAATAGACTGCATTTTGTTCTCATCTGATTAAGTCTTCATTATTCGGGGCTAGGCACAATCCTGTGATACACCTCTCAACTTAGCAGACTATTTTTGCAGGCTATTTAGCAACCTTTAGTGTCTTTAAAAGCAGTAAAAAAACCCCCAAAACACTCAATGAAAACTCCAAGCAAAGAAAACAGTCATCACATACAAAGAAATCTTTCAAAAGAAACAACAAAGAAAACGTGTGCTTTGTTTCTAAGACTACTAAACCATCATTACTAGCAAAGACTAGCATATACAAGAGGTAGTTAATGCCTTCATTTGGTGGTTTCCAGAACCATCTGCCTACTCAACAGGATGCTAATGCTCTGAGTTACCAGGAGATACACTTCATTGCATTTGCAGTAGAAAATTATACAGCATCTGTTATTGAAGGTCTCTATTATGGCTAGCCCTCCACAAGTCTGAGTTATAGTCCCTGTTATCTGCCCACAATATCATATCACCCATCTGGCATCTTCTAATATTTTCACCATGCTGCCAAGATGTGCATAACACACTCCGAACTGTGAAGTTATCCCAGTGTTTCAAACCCCAACAAAGTTTCAAAGAAAGGAGCTAGCCTATTGCTAAGTACTCACTCCTGAAAACCAGACCACCTGATCTTAAACTCCCTTTAAAAAAAACACATCACAATGCAAAAGGATCCCCGAGAACCTGCTACACCCTGTCTGGGCTGCGAGGCCCTGCTCCGTGTGTCGTCAGGGAACGTTGCGTCGCAAGAAAAACACTCCCAGCTCTTAAACTTGCTGAAATTGTTGCACTAGAATGTGTGTAGCATGCATATGGGTTTCTTCATATACACCGGAAAATGTCTTTTTTTTTTTTTTTCTCCTCAAGTACATTGTTTCCTTAGGTTCAAAAAAGCACCAGAATGATTTTATCTTTATCACAGTTATAAAATACGTCGCAGCTGCCACGGCCATTCTTCTCTCTGTAAATGTTTGGATACTCCCCACACACTGTTTCTTCCAGTCACTAAATGTTTGTATGCCAGGAAAAGACACTTGACTTCCTTATCTGTTTTGTCACTGAGACACCAAAAAGCATAAGGTTTCTTGCAAAACCCACTGTGCCTTGATCTAGTCCTGGTTTAGAAAAAAAAAAATCAGCTGGAGAAAGGCAGGGAAGGATCATGAACTTGGGCAGCAAAACCTTCCAAAAGTAAATAAAGCTGTCTGTGTCGTTACTGGGAAGTGTCTGTATAGCTTCCAGCCAAATGCTGGTGCAAGAAAAGATTATTTTTAATATCAGGACTGTTTCTAAGAGAATGCATATTCCCATGATCAAATCTAATGCAACACCATCAGGATTTGGCTCTAGACAACATCCACAACATTTTATAGTACTTATCAGCACCACAGTTATGCGTTGCTGACAGGGTCTGTGTAAAGCGAGCTGGGCAGTCAAGTTACGCTGGAAAATTTTAGGCTCCCAGGGTCTGTTTCTGCCGGGATCTATGTTCACCTTCAGATCACCATGACATAGTCTCCAACGGCTCTAATGCTCTCTCCTGCCACAAGCTGACAGCCTTCACTCACTGCGGTGGGGGGGAAAGCAAAGCGAGCAGCTAAATCACATCGACACTTTATAAACAATAAAAGTTGTTGCACAAACCATACATCCTTACACTTAGCAGCAACACATGGTGGGAATTTGCAGCTCCCATATGCTGCAGATTTTTTAAGTCCTATTTAACTTTAAAAAACAACAACAAAAAACACCCCAGAACATCCAGATGTTTTTGAAAAGTCCAAGATTGTTTCCCATTTCACTGCATGTATTATTTCATCACCCGATGTTTTATGATACATTTCATATTACCTTTTCAGATCAGCAGTTTATGCTAGCTTAGATCAGTGAGCCACAGGTCTGTGGGCTCTGAGCCTTTAATACTTCCACAAGTTTTCCAGTTTGGTTTTCTCCCATGATTGGCCACCATCCAAAAACCCAACTTCTAGCTCAGGACTGCCCTCCCACCCCTGGTTTCCATTCCTCAGTTCTGATTCTGTCCCATGTCAGGCCAAGTGAGGGCGGGGGGGCAGGGAGTCAAGGTTGAAGTTAAATATTCAAAAGGGATTCTGTGGTTTCTTTAAAGTTTAATTTAATTTTGCAATTTTCCTAAAGGAAGCATATTAATTTCAGACTGTTCTAGCAGGACAGATAATTCACTCCAACACCTATGAGAGAACAAAAGGACTGAGTCTCAGGAATGAATTCAGAGACCACCAGTCACTACATTAAAGGTGATCTCCTACTTTCGCAGGATGAATGTGCCACCAGTTCCAACACAATGCTCTGGATTATTAATTCCAGCAGGGCATGACTGAAAGCATCCCGCTTCCTCCACTGGCATTAGGATCAGCTCTGTCACGCCTGCAGAGCGGCTCACAGGAGGAGGAGGAGGTTCCCAATAAAAACATCCTGCTATTCTAAACAGCACTGACCCTTCCATCTTCAACTCCTATAGAGGGAGATGCGAGAGATGGCCAGCCTTCTCCATAACCAACTATGTATTTTTTTGTCAGTGACATTACGTAAGTAGGATAATGTAACATTTCTGGTTTTACCATATGCCCTACTCCAACCCATGCATTAGACAGTCATTCTGTCAGAACAGAGAGAAACAAATGGATTAGCAATCGTTAATGATTAGTGCAATCTACATGTCTGTTTCCTACTATTATGAGATCAAACGGAAACCTCAGCCTGGATACATTACAGTCTCATTAAGCCTTAAAGCCAGAATGGAACAAACCATTGCTCACAAATTCATTTACTCCTGAAATTCAAACCAGTCAGTCAGCATGGGATTGGAAGGACAAGCAAGTAACAGGCTTTTGTAGTTAGGAAATTACGGACAAATGGGTTTACAGGGCAGAAGATCTCAGTTTTTAAAACCAAGACTCAACTAAAGCAACTCATGCTAAGTACTAGAAAAAGAGGTTTTTTCCTTTTAAGGCATGGAATGTACATTTGCTGATGTACGTAGGTAAACTGAAATGTATTGTTATAACATTAGAATAAATAAGGCCCCTGTCTCCCCAAGTCCTCTGCTGCATACAAACCAACCAAACAAGAAGATGGCATTTAGGAAAGAATGCAAACTGAGCAAGTAATTGCAGATACTCATTTACTATAAATTACATATATCAGTATGAAACAGCACAAGAGAAGAGGGTTTAGAAGGATATCTTCAATAGTCTACTCCCATTTGGGTTTTGTTAAGCAGATTGTATAACATCTAATATTAAGTTCACTAGTAGAAGAATGCATAGATAGTTTTGCAAGCTCAGACCAGTCTTGGAAGGAGAGCTGCTTAGCATCCACAACAAACATAAAAACATAGCTAATATTTCCGCAACAAACATTACTTCTTTAAATCAAAAGAACCAAAAGATGCAAACAATTAGAAAGTGCTGCTGGTGAATTAACGCTATTCCATTCCACCACTTCCCATTCAGTGTTTGGAAGTAAGAATATTCCCGTACCACTGCATAAGATAGTAACAAACAATGAGAAGTAAGTTAAAATCTTCCTCAGAGGCTTCATTTTTAATAAATACCATACAATGTATTAGTACATGATGTTCTAATACACAATTGAGTATAAACATGGTAATTTGTCTTTAAAAACTAATTAATTTTAAACTTCATTTTTGTGCTATGAAAAGAACATACATATATATATAATGTATACATATAAAGTCTGTTTTAAAATAACTGGTATTTGCTTTGCTCCTAACTACCCTGTATTGATTACCCAAAAACCCCTCAGGTTTTTGTTTTTTTTTTCTTCTGATGCAACACATGGATCTTGAATCATTTTTCAATCAGTCATTTGCTTCCTATAGTGTGAACCAAACAATAACTCAGGGGGAACTCCACATGCCCACGCAGAATATAAAAAGCTAGACTTCTTGCATGGTGGAAGAGCCATCACACTGACACTGTATTTCTGCAGAAACACTCAGTGACATGACCCATATGTAGCCCTCGCTGTTTAAAACTTGCAAGCCCTTACTGTCTCCGTGACAGCCCCGTACCAGGAAACGTTACAAGACCAGAGCTATTTGGGGTCAGGAGAGAGGATGGCAGCAGGTGAAGCGACCTGGAGCATGAGTTGTAGCTGGATTCTGAATGTCTTCCTACAGTCCAGCTGCATAAGAACCCATGAGAATACAAAATACCTATGTCATGACTCAACATACCTTGGCTGCACGAGGTGTGGGGCATTATGGAGAGAGAAGGGAACCCTGTCCTGGGAACAGGCAAGACACAGGTCTAGCCGGGGGAATTATCTTCTGCTTCATACTGTGAAATCTTATGACAAATCTGAGTATCATCCTAAGACTTAAGGTTCCCCCCCCACACTTTAAATGATCTTCTTCCTTTCAGGGAGATACATAATCACCCAAAAATCCCAGCTTTTTTTTTGCTTTTTTTTTTTCTTTTTTTAAAACATTGCAAAAGAAAATTTCTGTTCTTTGTGAAAGTAGAAAAAAAACTTCAAAATTGTCCTGGTTTGGGTTGGGATAGAGTTAATTTTCTTCCAAGTAGCTGGCATAGTGCTGTGTTTTGGATTTAGCATGACAATAATGTGATAACACACTGATGGTTTTAGTTGTTGCTAAGCAGTGTTTGTACTAAGTCAAGGACTTTTCAGCTTCCCATGCTCTGCCAGCGAGGAGGTGCACAAGAAGCTGGGAGGGGGCACAGCCAGGACAGCTGACCCAAACTGGCCAAAGGGATATTCCATACCGTGTGACGTCATGCTCAGTACATGAGCTGGGGGGAGTTGGCTGGGGGGCAGCAATCGCTGCTTGGGGATTGGCTGGGTGTCAGTTGGCGGATGGTGAGCGGTTGCATCACTTGTTGGTTTCAGCCCCCCCCCCTTGCATTTTTGTTTCTCTCTCTCTCTCGTCATTTTACTTTCCATTACATCATCATCATCATCATCATTATTATTAATATTATATCTCAAGTATTAAACTGTTTTTATCTCAACCCACGTGTTTTCTCACTTTTGCTCTTCCCATTCTCTCCCCCATCCCACCGGGCGGGTGGAGGAAAGGTGAGCTAGCGGCTGTGTGGTGCTTAGTTGCCAACTGAGGTTAAACCATGACAAAAATACAGGTCCTAAAGGCAAAAATGCCAGAAGACAAGCAAAAAGAATTCAAAATTTATTAACTCAAGCTTGTTTCTGACTTCTGAATGCATCGGATTGACAACACTGCTGAGAGTCCTGTATGGCCCCCCAAAATTTAGGTCATGCATCCTTGTATAGAAATATAATTAATTAAAAAAGGTATACTTCACTAGTAAGTTAGGAAAGATTTCAGCAGTCACTTATTTCTAACTTGAATTATTATTCTTCACTCTTGAAATCTGTTTCTCAATCTAATTTACATGTCGACTCAAACAACTAGTCTTTCTAAATAGTCCAGACATTCACTAGCAAAAGTGATGAGAAACCCGTATTGCCATATGATAAAGCCATTTTGCATATTTATGATGTTAAATTTACATCAGTAAAAGTGGAATCTGAGTTTTCATTGAAAACTAATGCAATATGCACTGCTTTACCTCAAAGAAAATTTGCATTATCACCTGACGTTGCTTGGGGTCTACCTGCTGTTCCGGTATCTCATAAGGGAATGGGAAGCACTCACCAAAATTTGCTATGTAATGAGCACAGAGCACAGGTTCCCAGTGATGATTAATATCCAAATTTTCATTACATTCGAGTGCATCATTAAATTCAGGGATTTGTTCTGATCCTCTAGAGAGAGGAGATCCAAAAGCAAAGTCTGAATCTAGATTTGCTCCATTTCCTTCCTTAAATCCCACCTCTGGGAAATATTACCAAGGAAAGTACAAATAGACTGCAAGCTACCAGAAAAGTCATTGAGAAGGAAGAACTGCCTATATTAAGACACATGCTCCAACTGTAACTTAATCAGATCAACACACATATATTTAGCTAACGAAGATGCCCACGCAATATTATAATAAAACATAATAATCAAATGAAAAATAAACTCAGTAGTGGAATTCTGGATTACAATACGTGTTCTCTGTGTCTAAACTGGCATTAGAAGTTCTTTAAAGGGATAAGAGGAAAGAAATGGAGAATATTGCAAATGTAGACTTGAAATGAAAAATCTACAGAGAATTACGCATGGACACACACGAAAAAATTGTGCAGGCCTTGCACATGCCTTCTTTAGTTTTAAAGGCAGTTTAGTTAATAGCAAGAGATTTTATATTTTCCAGGGAAGCTTTAAAAGTAATTATTGTCCGTATGTTCTTTGTCCATAAGTCTTAAGCGGCAGCCAGCAGAATTTCATTTTCTTCCCTTATTTCAGCAATAAATTTCCTTAAAG
>NW_008794710.1:162083-204888 GCF_000699145.1 Aptenodytes forsteri
CAAGAAAATTCCCCAGACAGATCTCTGGGCTCAAGCCCACATTCTGAACGTGCCCTCAGTCCTTAAACACTACCTCTTTAAGGACTCACTATCAGGTCCATGGCTTTTAGCAGTAAGAAAGGATGTTCACAAGCTGCATTTGGATCCAGGGTTAAATTTTTCATTTTGGATATATCACTACTTAGAAAGAACAAGTGTAATGGGAACTTTTAGTTCATCTAAAAAACATGTTCAAACAAGAAACTTTATATACCTTCTAGTTCCTTTATTCATTTTTAAATTGTGCATAAGTAAAATGCCAATGGATATTTACATTTCTGTGGTATCTTTCCTCAAAGATCAACTGAACAGGCTTTTCACCTCTTACTGGAACAACTTTCTACGGAACAAGAATTTTACACTTGGTTCTATAAAGGACATAAAGCCAGAATATATCAAGTTCTGAATACACAGCAAGTTAATCTATGGAGCATAAAGGTTCACCACTTCCTAAAGCAAAATACCATTTTTCTTTCCACCCAGCACTGTATAGCCAAATAAAGCGTGGAAAATATTTCATTCTTCTTATGACTTGCAATGCTGAGTTCCCAGGTTACTTGTGACTGGCAGTGCTGTGTACCTAGATTACGTGGGTACACAGCTTGGGCTGTGGGACAATAGGTACTGTTGGAAAAAATAGTATGGAAAAAAAGAGGTAGAAATAATCTCCCCTGCTGTAGCAGGAAAGCGGAAACAGATGATCCCCTGGGGTTTCTTTTAGTGTGGGAACATCCTGCAGCTTTAAAACATTTATTTGAAAAATTAGTATTACTTTGCAGATTAGACTCAAATGAAAGTTAGTAAATGGCAACACGCCAGAGCACTCAGCTGAGCACTCCTGTCAGCATGGGGATCCCTCCAATAACCAAGAAAAATGTTGAACTACATTAAGAAGCAAAAGACTAACAGCTTGCACACTCCCCCCTGCCCCAAGATCTCACTTTTATATCCTGGAAATTCTCAGTATGTACAGAAACACGGACACCCCCTTACACCACTCCCAGCAAATCCTTAGGTAACAGAAATTAACGTAAAACTCATCAGAGCTGATGGAGGCAAACTCACACCTTCAAAGACATAGCCCATCATCTATCTCTAGTTGCTTATAATAATATTGGCTTATTTGAGTTGGTGGGCAAATGCTGAGAGAGTAGACGGGCTTATTAATACCTGCAAGTGTTGTCCCTGTGCAAGAGCCCACAACTAAAATGAGAAAAACAAATTATTATTCCTAGATGCTGTCAGTGTTTAATTCCATCCAGGTACTCCCAAGCCACAAGCATCAGTTTTCAACAAGGTATCGCCATTAAACCATCTAATTTGGCACCAATGCAATGTAAGCATAAATGTCTTCTCACAGACTGTGAGTAACATTAAATAATCCAGCAAGGCCAAGGAAAGCAATATGAATGGCTTGAAAAAGTTAATTAGACTCACAAAAACTACCAACACAATTAGTACTAATTGACAGCCTTGTTGGCAATCGCACACTAAATGTTAGTGGTTCACCAGGCAACAGCAATGGAGCCTGCACCCTCCCTTTGCTAGAGGTGGTCCTTCCAAACAGCAATGAGCTGAGAAGCCATTCCTACCATGACCTTCACTGAACCAGTTCTGCAGATAAAAGGCGGCCTTTAATTCCTAACACTATGATTCTCTCATGTTTCAAAACCACTAGGTGTTTCTTAAATATTCCTCCTTCAGATACCGTAAGGTATTTCGGAAACAGGGCAAGAGGGAGTTCTCAGCTATTATCTATCTTCAAAATAACATTAAGGGATAAACATATATTATACATAACAAATCCTAGAGCGCCCTGTGAGTATGCAAGCCTGATTTCCACTTCCATATTATTTCCCTTATTGCTTCACATACGCACTTCTATTGCTTATACGGACAGACTAAAACCAGTCTGTCTTCACCTAACATGTGTTGGTCAAATATTGCTATTGTTCCTTCCAAAAAAACACTCCCAAAATCCAGTTTCATTTGAAGTCAAATGCCTGGAGCGAAGTCCTGCAATTCTTGTTTAGAGCAGTGCTGTAAGCAACAAAGGTGGAAGGATGCAAACATTCAAGGGTTCTTTCTTATATGAATACACCTCAGTGGCTTGATCCCTCTCTTCAGCCCTTTATAGGGCACTTCTATTACAAGGAAAAGAAACAGTACTAAAATAAGAAAATACTAAAACGTATGCATGCATACATATATCCTAAATTCCCAGCCCCACGGATACATCAGCAATACTCCCTCACCCCAGTTTGTACAGCTGCTGATGGTGAAATTGCCCAATGCAAAGATCTCAGGAGGCTGCACTACAGTCTCCAAAAGTCACTTCCAGCCAACACGTCTGTGATTCTATGATCTTCCTTCTACAGCTACCTTACCCCATCCCATGAGCTTTAAACTGTGGTTAATGAAGTCTCAGAGACTAGACCACACACAAACAGATCCATTTCCACTCCCTACAAAGGGAATTCGTGTTCATTTGATGCCAAGAGACTTCTTGCACTACCTCTGTGCCATGCCATCTCTCCTTAAACCACCATCACTGGGCCAGGGGCAGTTTGGAGATGTCTTTGGAGATGCCTTTAGCTGAGCTTCATCCTGACACCTGCTGCCTCCATAGCACTCTGTAGCACATGGACATAGAAGTCTCTCTTATCTGGTAGGAGGTCCAGGTCCCCAAGATCCCCAGGCTGAAGATATAACAACAATACTTTCAAACATACTTGTTCCAAGAAAAGACAGCAATAAGAAGAGACACTCAAGCATTGTACACTCAGTTCTGGCACTGAATGGAGGAAGAAATTCAGCAGCATAAAGGACCCTTGGGAACGCTCCTTTCCTTCTGTGTCACCTCTCTACATCAGCTCCACAACTCAGCTATGTAACACCGTCATCCTCTGCTGACTTCTCATTCTTAGAGCTGCGGCTTCATTCTAGTCACCATTCCCAAAGGTGGGAATCCTGCCTCTGGCCTGCTCAGCCAAGACACCACCAGATATCATGCAAGTGGGCAACTCCAGCTGTAATCCTGATTTGGGGTAGATCTTCCCCTTGAGGAGTTTATAAAAAGCAGCTGGTATATGGTGTATCAAATATGGTTCTTCTTTGGTATATGAAATCTGGTTAGCCTCTTTTAGACATCACCAGAACTCTGTATCCTCACCTGAAATAAACCCAAGACAAAGGGAAAAAATCTTCAGTGCTATCACCCCTGTAGGAAGGACCTGCTAGAGAGATATGGGTCATTTATTCAAATCATGTACGGCTTGAAGAATGGCTTAACAGTTCAAAAGCATGAGGGGTATCGCAAGAATGAATTTTACTTTCCAGGAAAGACATCAAAACCAGACGTTTCTGTGGCAGACATACCAGCATATCCTTTCAGGTGCCTTTGAATATATTTTCTGCTCTTTGGATTTGAAATGTTGGAGCAATAAAACAAGCTCTCATTTTTTAATTGTTTCCTGTAGACAAGGTTGAAGAAGGAGTATCAGTCAGTGCCTCTGAAGTGGGAGCTAGCACAAAGCCCCACTAATAGGCCCACTGACCCAACATTCACAGGCTTTATCAGTGCTAAAATATTTTCCACCAATCCAGGCAGCAACAAATAACAGGTTTTGAAGTTCTTAGTAGTGATATGTTATCAGGGAATATGCAATCCACTGCTATATGAAAAGGTTGACTGTTACTGCTCTTCAAAGGGCATTTATGCATTCTACTCTCTTGCTTGCAGTACCAGGGTACATACTGCATATTCTAATAGGACGCAATGGAAATGTTGGGCAGCTGCTGCTAGTTATTCACACTCTATTTGGGCTGAATTTTTTTAAGACAGAAATGGTCTCTTAATCAAAGGTGTGCTTACCGAGAGAAAATATTTGTCTTGAAGGCAGAACTATTTCCTCCTCTCACAGGAGAGAAACTCAGATGGGGTAAAAGGATGTGTATCAGACAACCACCTGTAGGAAACTTCATGAAAAGTGCAATTGCTTTTGATACTGGATATATATTCTTGCCAGTCACAGTTTACAAACTGGCAAAGATTGGACAGAGGAACTTACCTAAGGATAACCAGCCCTTAAGGAATGAATAGCCAAACAGGTTTACATCAATTCCTTCCCGTATTCTGCTGCTTTTGGAAGAACTACTCATAGGTAATACACTGAAAACTAAGCATCAGTGATTTCAGGTCCAAACACTTAACGTTTCCTTATTGCATGAAGTTTTTGTATTCTAGTTATACCGAACTATTAACGTTGCATGTTGCAATTACATACTAACTACATTGTCTGCCACTCTGGAAGAGAAGGAAAGCAAAGCACAAGGTTTATTTTCAATTTATACCTACCACAATAACTTTTTAATTTGCTCCTTACTTACAGTTAGCAACAGTTTGGCCTATACCTCAAACATTTTCCAAAGTACGAAAACGCTCATACTGGTTTGGTTTGGTTTGGTATTTTTAATTGAGTCCTCTAGTTAAAAAAAAACCTAAATTCTGTCCTCAATTGTGTGGTTAATATATGTTGCCTGCACTTGAAACCCGCTGGACTCTCACTGTTTTCAAATGAATGGATTCAGTAAAGATGAAGCTACACCATTTTTCCATTAAAAAGTCACTATGATATCCAGATGCAAAACCATGACCCTAAACAGAGACGTCAGAAGATGATGACAGTAATTGCTCTTGTATTACTTTGGTTTTCTTTTCATTGAAATGTGCAGCTGAGAAATTCACACCTCTGTCTACCTCTCTATGTAGTTACATATACACACACATACAAAAAAACACGTTTGAATAAAGGGATAGATTGATATCAAGGTAATCATATTCCCTGGAAATAAGGAAAGGATAGTGGTTATAGAAGCTTTACCTTTTTTGCTTTGAATATAGATAAAAACAACAGCAGGGAAACTACGTCAATATAATGTTATGCTGAAGATCCAAATGCTAAACTTCAGGAACGTACTTGCAATACACACACACAAAAATTTTAAAATATGTAAATATGCACCTTTTAATGATTGAACTCCAGAGTTACAGATCATGACTTCATTAATACACTGTTTTAGTGAAGTCAACCTGCCAAGAAAACTTGCCAGCTGGTAGAGCTCACCTCTACCCTTTTTAAGGTTTCTAGTTTGCTCCAGGAAAGCCTTGAATGTGCACCACCGTTATTTGGGCACAGAAGAACCTTTGCCCTGAAGGTTATCAGCATGCCACTCAGACTATTTTATGTACTGAAGTCTGAAAAGGCAAATACATTTCTTAAGTTCCTCCTCTAAGCACATTTCAAATAATGAAGTGTAGCAACAGTAAGTGAATACTTCAGTGACAACCAGTTTAAAAATGAGAACTTCCTCTGGTCTGTACAGAACTGAAAATATTTAATAGAAGTACTTAGGTAATATATTTTTTCAGGTGGGCTGAACATTTACATTAGCAATTAAGTAATTTTACACCCTAAGGATAACAATGAAATTATCAAACACATTGTCAGAAACTAAACACACGGAGTTTGTAAAATACACAATTTATATAATTGCTTTACACATGGTTGAATTTTAAAACAAACCGTGATACCTTCTCCAAGTAAAGATGTCTATTTTACCATATTTTCAGTAGTACAGATATACTGATATGCCTGTATCAGTCAAGTTATAGTCCACAGTAATATCTTACGCAATTAATCAAACAGTATGTAATTATATCCCTGCCATGAAAATATAAAAGATTATTTAAATCATCCAAGGGAAGGCTGTAATTTTTAATATCTTGTTGATTAAATTCCATTTTTCAGTAAGGGTTAAAGTGTACATTACACTTCCTACTTTCCTACTGATATTTTCCAATGTGTTAATTCTCTTTCTTCTGAAATCAGTTCAGATACTCCTGTTGCCAATCTGCTCAACCAGCAAATGGAGATGGCACACTAAGCTGTTTCTTTCCGTAAAGAAAAGGAGTCTCCCTACCCCGCCAGCCAGGAATTTGTTGGGGAGGACTGCAGTGTCCATTTCTTTTGGATACTTCTTCTCAGACGGAAAAAAACCAACAAACCAACCAAAAAAGCAAGGAAGTGATGGCAGAAACATCCCTGTTGCATCTGAAAGACTACAGTCGTGGTTATCATCACCTACCTAGCAAGACCTCTGCTAGCAGAGGCAGATCTTTCCCTACTCCAGAAATGTCCTGCATGGACTAAGTGATGGGAGTGAACCAGACAGAAGCATCATCTGAAAGGTATTCTGAAAAGATGAATTTCATCTGTTACTGTTTTTCTCACTCCGTGACTGAATCATTCTCCAATTGTATCCCTCCCACCTTCTTTACTGTTTCTTGCTCAGCAAGGCACCAAGCTGAACTTCACTGATCCCACTTCTCCAGAATTGTTCATGTTGTATTTTTGTTTCCTCCTTTCCCCTAAATGTATCTTAGATCATCATCTCTGATTCCAAAACAAGAGAATTGGAGAGCTGGTACCTACTGACTCCTCCTTTCCCAATGGGACTCTTATGATCCAGATCCATCCCACTTAACATTCACCTTGCAGAAATTAGCGGACAGAGTGGCAACCGCCATGGTCAGGTCATCACTCCTATCTTCCCAATCATCCTCTGGAAGCCTCTACTCATCTCCATTAGCTATACATATGACCTCAGGCAACTACCTACCTAATTTAGGCTTTTAAGTTAATAGGAATGTCTGGGGCTTACAGTCACTTGATGCATTTAGAGGAGAGCTCTTCCTTTAAAAAATAAAACCTACATGGATAGGAGAAAAGGGAAATGGAGTTAGTTACAAATCTGCTCATTAAAGCTTAAGGATCTGTATTTTCCTTGCTTTCTTCTTTGTTTCTAGTAGCACTGCTAAATATTTTAGATAGTTTCTGCTGGGCAGAACAAATGGATTCAAGCCCCTACTAATAAGTTCCCCAACTCCAAACTACTCTTTGACTGTAAGAAAAGTAGCAAAAAGGGCAATTTAAAATTTATAACTTCCTTAATATTGTGTACAGTCTTCACAAAAATACACAGACAAACCTAAAAAGCAGTTAAGTAATTGTGGTCCATTTGCCATACACAGTAAAGGCACTTCCACAGAATGATTATTTCTGTTTAGCTCCAGCTGTCTGTAGTTTGTGGGGCTTTTCTGACACAGGCAAAGAGGAATTCAGCCAGAAATCTGAAACCTGTTACATTTAGGAACACATTTATGTGTAGTAACTAGGTGACTGATGACTTCATAGGAAGCTTCCAAACCTATTTAAAATTTGGGAAAACAGCTGGAAGGGTATTTTTACTTCCTGTGTAATCTGTATACCACAGAAAAGAGGAAAAGGGAAAGGGAAAGGGAAAGGGAAAGGGAAAGGGAAAGGGAAAGGGAAAGGGGACCGCGGTCTCGCTGTTTGGTTGTGAAGGGGTTGGGAAAAGGAGGAAAGGAAATGAAAATCCGATATGTCTTTATTCTGCTAATTATTATCGTTTTAGCCCTGTTTAAAAAAATGGCTGATTAAGTTGAGTGCGCATGTCTTTGTGTGTCTATTCCCGATATGCACTCTGGGAAGGAGAGATAGAGAGAGAGGAAGGAGAGAGAGAGGAGAGAGGAGAGAGGAGAGAGGAGAGGGAAAGGGAAGGAAAAGGAGACAGAAACAGACAGCCCCCCAAGACATCCTATACATTTCATAGTCTCCCAGAGTACCACGTACATAAAATCTTGCATACTACTGTACTAAGAGCTATATGATGTCTTCCTGTAGCTTTAAGGAAATGCATTCAAAAGCAAATTCTGGAAACAAAGAAGATGGATGGCAACAGCAGCTTTGGGTGGCTGAGATCCTACAAGAGCTGAAGTTGATCATGTCCATGTAATCTCAAGGCAGGATTCCTCCTCCCCCTCCAGGGGATGCCAGCAGTCCCTGGCAGCCAATATACTGTCAGGCAGAACAGTGAGTGTTACAAGAAGGAACAGAAAAACAGTTAAAAATGCCTCTTCAAACCTTATTTCCCTTCATTCCCCCAAGACATACAAACAGAGTTAGAGTTTTCTAGAATACTAGGACAATCATTACAATTTCCTCCGAGGAAGGAAAATGCAGTTCTTCCAGCATTCCCCGTCCCCACTTTGCTGGCACTCTGCTTCTTTCTTCTGATGTTAAGGCTGATGGAGCAGGCAGTGTAGGAAATGGATAAACTGCCTCCTCCAGTGTAGGACCACTGAAAATTTCTCTTACACATTGTCCAATTTTCTACTCCAAGCTTCTGGATGATATAGAAGCCACAAATTAATGACAAATAGAAGGATACAGCCCCTAGAATACAACAGAAAAAGCATTGAGAAAAATATTCCTATGTCTACATGTGAAAAGGGTCAAATGTGCCAAAAACAGAAAGGAAAAGAAATTCTATTTTAAATTTCTGCTCCTTACTCTTCATTGAAAAAATGAAAACATCTTAGTATCCCCCAATCCAACCAATGACAAAAATACATTAAGAAATGCAGTTAGATCCCAACTGGTAAAACTGTTCTACATTTAAATTATTTGCCAACACAGGTAAAGAACATGCCCATGAGAAGGGGGGGGGGCGGAATCATACTACAAACAGAGCTAGAAATTTGGAATTTAAACTAGGAATTTAACATGAGCCTTCCTTCAACACTTGCCCCTCTACATTTTAACAAGGTTGCTATTTTCCAGTTTCAGATACATCTGTCTCACAGCAATACTGTTAGTATTTAGATTCACTTAGTTTTAATCTGGAAAGAAGCATTAGAGACTCTAGACTGACCTGCTGCATAAAACTGGCCAGAGCATTTCGCTCAAGTACAGCTACACAAGAGGATGGTAACTCTTGCCTGACCAACGCCTGCCTTTCTAAAAACCACCCAGTCTTGACTAGAAGAATCTATCACTTACTCTGGTTGGTTTGTTTCAGCATATAATTATGCTTCCAATTAAAAATCTGTGCCTGATTTCTAATTCAAATTTGTATTGCTTCAATTCCCAGCCATTGCTGCTATTCATGCCTTTTTTTGTTAGAGCATAGAGCTCTCCAGCACTTGGTATTTCCTCTGCTTGAGGGTACAATGAGTTTCTTCTAAACGGTCTGCATGTCTGAATACAGAAATGCACACATACAAACACACAGAGTATCACATCACCATTACTTGTGATCAACATCTCTACAAAGTCTGAAAAATGTGCATGTAGCAGTTGAAGTATGCCCAGGATAACAGGGTTAAGTCCTCTCCTTTTATAAAGACCGGGTTGCTAATAATGAAAGATAATAATTTTATTTAGCACCTTATCAAAGAGGCATCAATTGTCACCACGCAGAGGAGCAGTTTCCGTTACTCGGTGGCCAACTCTTCTCCCTACTACACTTAGCACATAGCTCCGGGTTTGATATAGCTGTAGGGAAGCCCGGCCTAGCCCTGCTCACCTGGTGATGGGATCCTACAAGATTACAACTTGAAGCGATTAGGCTCCACTGCTGAATGACAGAACAGATTTCCACCTCATGGCAGACAAGTTCATTTGCTGTATATACCTGGCATATCCTGAAGTCCCATCCTAAACCGCTGACACTGGCACTAAAAGCTAATTAAAAAGCACTCCTTGGTGGTTAGACCTTGTTTTGGTCCCGATGATGAGGAACACTGCAAAATCCCAAAGGAAGGACAACCAGTCCTTGCTTACAAAGCACTTCACATTCCCAAGTAGCCTCTTTGTGCAACAATATACCCCTCAATACACACAGTTGAGTTGATATACACAAGCTGACAATCTAAAGATGACATAAGCCTTAATACACAGTTTAGCTAGCAAGCAGCATTTATTTATATTTTGTATATTAGTTATTTTCTGCAGAGAAAGAGAGAAAGTGTGAAATAGTCTCCTAGGAATTCCTCCCCCCCCTCTATTTTTTTTTTTTTTTTTTTAATTTTCACCTCCTACTATCCTCTCCTCTTCCTCAGACATCGAATACACCTCATGAAAGATATGCAGGGACGAGGGGACAAGGCTTCCTCCTTTTCTTTTCCTGACAGGTCTGATACAAAGACTTGTTCTTGTAACAGGCTCCTTAGCAAGAAAAGGACCTTCTTCTGTACAGGAAAGTCATGGACAGAGTTTTACTACTGCAAAAACAAACAAAAGCCTTTTTCTAAAAATGTATGAAGTCATGTTTGGAAATATATGGAAACTTTAAGAAATTTCTAGGAAATTTGATCCATGATTACCCTCTCAGAAACAATCAAGAATTGTATTTATTCTTAGAAATACTGAACTCCTGTTATTAACATTTCTGCTTATATTCTAAAACACAGAAAAAGTGGGTGGGGGAAGATGGGGAAGAGGTCTGTTCTCAGATGAAAGAACGTAAGAGATGTCTCCCTATAAAGGGGAAGGCAGAAGGAGCAGAGGCACAGACAGCGAGGAAAGGACTACCAAACATCGCTGCCCAAATCACAGACAGACAGGATCTATTACAGGCACAAGTGGTAGTGAGATAAACTACAATCCAGATGACTAAGCTGTTTCTAGCTGTAAAAATTAACGAATAATAATGTTCTGGAGGTAATGTCTATGAGGCGTTAAACAGCAGTTTTATTTTAAATTATGCAAATCTGTCCCTATGCATAGAGCTTTAATTGGAACACCAACGGAAAGTGTTGGCTGCTAGATGGAAGGAGTGTGGGAAGCTGCTGCAGACATGCAAAGTCTGTTTTATTCATGTGCACTATCTTTGTTTTTATTCACCAGAAAAGTCAAAGCCTCTGAATTCTGGTTAGTTTCAACTTGGTTTTATACCAAATATGGATTTTACAAAGGCTTCCTCGCTCTTAGTGAGAATTTTCCCAGGGAAGCCGCTGGAGTGAGGGAGAAAGGCAGGAGTGCTTTTGAGTTAAGGACCCTCTTCCCTAAGAAGAAATGTAGTGCTGCCTCATTTTTGACATCTCCAATGTGTAAACTCAGTCACAGGACAAAGAGAAAAATAAAAGAACCCAAAAAAATATATTGATAGTAAAAAAATTTCATGTATGTGATAATATTTAGCATCACTTGCTTTTTTTTTTAAACAGAAAAAATAATGCAGCTTTCTTCCCTCATCTTTCTACTTACTAGTAGATTTGAAGTCAATAATGTTGATAGCCACATGACGAGAAAGCAAATTAAGAAAAGACATATAGAAAAAGAATGCTGAAAGGCACAGAAGGACATGCAGTTTGGGACAATGCATCTTTTTGAGAAGGGAGTCAAACGCCATATTCTTAAGCAAAGAACAGGAGAGATGTTGGCAAATCAGAAATAGCAGATGATTAAAAGCAATCAGATAAAAGAAAGTCCCACTTAAGCAGCATGAAAGAAACAGAAAATCAGACCAGAGGATAAAGTAAGTAAATGTCCTTCTAAATAAATGTTAGATATCTAAGCGGGGGGGATACAGAAAAAACAGAATAGCTAGCAAGGGTACTATCCATCAGGAAAAGCTTAAAGCTAAATCCAATAAATAAGTTAACTGTATGAAGTAACACGCAATCCCTGTGGACTGGAAGTTCAGTCCCACACAGGGCTGCGAGTACAGTATGCAGTATTTAGCATACCAACACCGGGCTGGCCTGGATGGGAACAGTGACTCCCATTTGCTTCGTGAACTCAACGACTGCAAGATCAGGAAACACAGCAGTAATGGGAGATTTCAGTGACCCCACGTAGCTTGTTTAAATGTTGTATCGGGGCACAATGCCAAGAGCAAATTTTCAGACCCTGCTTCGTGAGCAGCTAGCCAGGAAACTCCGAGGGGAAGCAATTCTTCACCAGGTCTCAGCAGGGCTGTCAATGAGTCACTCTGCAACTGTGATCAGCGTGGATGTAAATTCAACATCTGTGCATAAGCAAGGAAGCCAAAATATCCACAATGGGAGTGGGTTCAACAGGATTCTTGCACAAAAAGGAGGAAGCTTAGTTAAAAAAAGAAAGCTAAAAGAAGCAATGATATAGGTAAAGGAAATGTCTTTTTAAAGGCATGAGATTGAATTTCAGTGCAAGTGCATACTACCTAAAGTGGTCCAAAGAAAAAAAAAAGGCATGATTAAAAAGAAACGTTACTTGAAGAAAGACAGACAACTTTAAAAAGCTGAATTTTTGTCCAGCTGAAGATAACAGGGGGAAAAATGCTCAGAAGTGTAACACTATAATGCAACAGGCCAAAATAAAAACCTTTGAAACACAACTTGAAAAAGTTTACACTGTATTAATAAATCTTCTGTCAACATACCAAAAGATGTGAAGCCTGCCACAACAATCTGTGGAGCCAACACATGAGCAAGGTGAGAAAAGAGCATCCAGAGACGAGGCCACAGCAGAGAAAGCAAACTGATGTTTTGCATCTTTGTTCATCCTGGAGCTGCTTTGAAAGATTCCTACGTCAGAGCTCTTCTTTGCTGTCGCTGTATTGAGATATGTCTCATATTAAAGTGTCAGTGAAAGACATTTTACACAAATCAACACTACTCATCTGCCCAAACCAGATGGTATTCATCCAAATGTTCTAAAGGAACTCAAGGATGAAATCACTAAGCCATTAATTGCAAAGAGTGTCTTCTCATTTAAAATAATGTTTGTATTACAGAAATGGACATTACAAATATGGATTCCAATTTTTTAAAGGTCTCCAAGAGCAATTTAGAGAGGTATTTCAGGGCAGTAAAGTTTGATGTCAGCACTAGGCAAATTAGTAAAAACTATCCCAATTCTGTAATTTGACACACAGAAAAATAAGAGGTACCGAGTAAGAGTCCACATGACTTTGGAGAGAGAATGCATGACTCATTAATGTCCTAGTTTTTTGACAGAATAAATTAATACATAAAAAGGAAAATTCAACCAAATAGCCTACTCTAAAAATCTTTCAGGAAGATCCCCCACAAAATGTGCTCAAGAAACTATGTTGCTAGAGGATAAGAGGACAAGAGGACAGGTCTTCATTTGGAGGAATAATTATGCTAAAAATGGGAAACATAAGGTTTGATTCACTTCTGCTATTGAAAAAAGTCATCAAAGGAGTCCCACAAGGCATTTCGGTCAGTGCTATTTAATGTATTCATAATTACAGAAACAGGGCAGATGGTGACAAAAGTCTGCTGATAACACTACATCATTCAAAGGAGTAAAACGAAGACAAGTAAATATCAAGTAAGATAGTAAGTATGAAAAGTTGTAGATGAACCTCATGATACTGAGTGACTGGTCATTAAAATGGCAAATTCATAGCAGATAAATTTAAAGGGATGTTCTAACGTTACATACAAAATGAAGGCTTTCGCACAAACTACTACCATTTCATAAAGGTACCTGAGTGGTATGATACAGAGTACCATGAAAACATCAATTTGCCATTCAACAGCGATTCAAAAAACAAATGCATTCAGAAATTTTTAGGAAAGTAACAGAGAAAAAACCAGAAAATGCTAGTATAGCACTGCATTAGCCCCTTCATTGTGCCCTTACCTTTAACACTGTGTTCAATACTGCTCTACTTACCTCAAACAGGACACAAGGGAAGCACGAGAAATACAAATAAGACAGACAAGGGCAAGGAAAGGAATGAAATTACTTCTTTTCAAGGACCAAAAACTTTAGTATCTATAAAATCAAAAGCTTACAGGATAAAGTGGAGGAGGTGTTTCATCATAACCCACACTTGTGGTAAAAAAAAGTGCCCACATTAAAAAAAAAAAAGAAAAAAAGAAAAAAAAAGAAAAAGAAAAGAAAAACCCAGATGGGGAAAAAAATAATCTATGACGGGATATTAAATAAAGGGACTGCACCTCAGGCTCAGGAACTGCTCGAATCAAAAATTGTTAGAGGCTGGGAGAGTGTTCATGGAAGAATGAATATCCCTCCTGTCTTCAAGAAGGGAACAAAGGAGCATCTGGGGAACTACAGGCATGTCCACCTCACCTTCATCCCTGGAAAGGATGGAGCAAATAATCCTGAAACCCATTTCTACATATAGGAACAAGAAGGTTTGGGAGTAGTCAGCATGGCTTTATGAAGGGCAAAATCATGCTTAGCCAAAGTGATAATCTTCTAGGTAGCTCACAGGATGAGGGTAGAGCAGTAGATACTGTTTATTTTTACTTTAGCAAGGCTTGTGACACCATCTCCCATAACATCCTAACTGACAAACTAATGAAGTATGGGCTAGATATGTGGATAGTGAGGCAGACTGAAAAACGCAGAAATCCTAGGCTCAGCAAGGTGTGATCAGCAGCATGAATTCCAGCTGGAGGTGAGGCACTAGTAATGTACCCCACGGGTTGACACTGGGGCTGATACTACTTAACATATTCATTAATGATGGCACAGACTGTAACCTCAGCAAGATTGCAGATGATACAAAACTCGGAGGAGTGACTGATACATCAGATGGCTGTGCTGCTATTCAGAGGGACCTCCACAGGCTGGAGAAATGGGCTGACAGGAATCTCATGAAACTCAACAAGGGTGGACAACATGTTGAGCATGAGCCAGCAATATGCCCTTGCAGCAAAGAAGGGCAATAGCCTCCTGGGCTGCATTAGGAAGAGCGTGGCCAGCAGGTTGAGGGAGGTGATCCTTCCCACTCAGCACTGGTGAGTCAGCCTGGAGTGCTGGGTCCAGGTCTCATCTCCCCAGTACAAGAGAGACATAGACACACTGAAGCAAGTCAGTTAAGGGCCTCGAGGATGGTTAAGGTACTGGAGCATCCGACACATGAGAAGAGACTGAGATAGCTGGGAGTGTTTATCCTGGTGAAGAAAAGATTCAGGGAGAACCTTATTAATGTGTATAAATACCTGATGGGGGGGTTGTAAAGAAAACTGGGCCAGACTCTTCTCTGTGATGGCCAGTGACAGGACAAGAGGCAATGGGTATGCATTGAAACACAGGAAATTCCATTTAAACATCAGAAAAAGACCTTTTAATGTCAAGAGGGTCAAACACTGACACAGGTTGCCCAGAGAGGTTTTGGAGTCTCCATCCTTGGAGATATTCAAACCCAGCTGAGCATGGTCCTGGGCAACCTGCTATAGTTGACCGTGCTTTGAACAGGGGACTTGGACTAGATGATCTTCAGAGGTTCCTTCCACCCCCAATCATTACGCGATTCTGTGAAACTCCACTACAAACTTGTATCCTTTTCTTACAGTTCATAAGTATCTGGTATGTGCTACTGGCAGAGACAAAGGACAGTCCACCTCAGTACTCTATTGTGACCTAGTATGGTCATTCTCATTTTCTAGATGACAATTTTCAGTAAACTATTTTAATTTAAATGTTGTAAAATGTATCATTTTAAGCTGGAATCAGTTTATGTTGATGAAAAGCACTCAATTTGATTAATATTTTCCAAAGCTTTATAGGTTAAAAAAAAAAAGAACAAAAAAAAAGAACACACTTTTCTTCTTGCACAGAAGAATCAACAGTAGAGCAAATCACAAATTAAAGCATAAACCTAATGTTTGCTTTCTTTCACCTCATCTGATTAGAGCCATTAAATTTGCATCATCCTTAGCTGTGCAATTATTATCACAGAAAGCTTAGCCTGTTAAATTCAATTCTCACATTGCAAAAGCTTTCCAGGGAGTGATTCTCCTTTTAATATAACTTCTGCAGGATTTAAATGGAGGTTATGTTATTTGAAAAATCTATTTTTCCTCCTTATCTTCCTCCTAAAGGAGAAGGTGCTCAGAGCTGACTCATAAGGACCCAATGGCTCCTTATCCCAATTCAAAGAATACAGGGCTGAAAGTGATGAATGTGTAGCTGAGAAGGACCCTAATATTGCTTTGCACTACATCACTCTGACTCTCACCATAGTCAATGAGTTTATTCTCACCTTCCCTCACTCCTCATCTGATAGAAAAAAGGGAAAAAAAATGAATGGCAAGAAAGGGAAAAATGTAAAAGATTTTCCTAAAACAATAATCTCCTAAAAAGCTTTCTCTGCATGTACAAGATGTTTTGGAGAGTATTTATAGTAGGGGTTTTCAAAACTATATCCTCCAATAGAGAATTCACCTTGATTTATTTTTCCCCTTCCTGCCCATTTATTTTAAATTATAATAGTTTTCTATCCCTCTAAATGTAACAGTGCAATTCAGAACAAAACTTGAACAATTTCTCAAATTAGAGAAGACTGCTTACCCACCACGGATACTACTCAACTTGACCATTAAAATCTACCGAAAACACAATCTCCACTCAGAAAAATGCCCCACATCCAAGCCACATCTAACATCATTTCATAACATCTCCAAGGACATGCAGTTTGGGACAATGCATCTTTTTGAGAAGGGAGTCAAACGCCATATTCTTAAGCAAAGAACAGGAGAGATGTTGGCAAATCAGAAATAGCAGATGATTAAAAGCAATCAGATAAAAGAAAGTCCCACTTAAGCAGCATGAAAGAAACAGAAAATCAGACCAGAGGATAAAGTAAGTAAATGTCCTTCTAAATAAATGTTAGATATCTAAGCGGGGGGGATACAGAAAAAACAGAATAGCTAGCAAGGGTACTATCCATCAGGAAAAGCTTAAAGCTAAATCCAATAAATAAGTTAACTGTATGAAGTAACACGCAATCCCTGTGGACTGGAAGTTCAGTCCCACACAGGGCTGCGAGTACAGTATGCAGTATTTAGCATACCAACACCGGGCTGGCCTGGATGGGAACAGTGACTCCCATTTGCTTCGTGAACTCAACGACTGCAAGATCAGGAAACACAGCAGTAATGGGAGATTTCAGTGACCCCACGTAGCTTGTTTAAATGTTGTATCGGGGCACAATGCCAAGAGCAAATTTTCAGACCCTGCTTCGTGAGCAGCTAGCCAGGAAACTCCGAGGGGAAGCAATTCTTCACCAGGTCTCAGCAGGGCTGTCAATGAGTCACTCTGCAACTGTGATCAGCGTGGATGTAAATTCAACATCTGTGCATAAGCAAGGAAGCCAAAATATCCACAATGGGAGTGGGTTCAACAGGATTCTTGCACAAAAAGGAGGAAGCTTAGTTAAAAAAAGAAAGCTAAAAGAAGCAATGATATAGGTAAAGGAAATGTCTTTTTAAAGGCATGAGATTGAATTTCAGTGCAAGTGCATACTACCTAAAGTGGTCCAAAGAAAAAAAAAAGGCATGATTAAAAAGAAACGTTACTTGAAGAAAGACAGACAACTTTAAAAAGCTGAATTTTTGTCCAGCTGAAGATAACAGGGGGAAAAATGCTCAGAAGTGTAACACTATAATGCAACAGGCCAAAATAAAAACCTTTGAAACACAACTTGAAAAAGTTTACACTGTATTAATAAATCTTCTGTCAACATACCAAAAGATGTGAAGCCTGCCACAACAATCTGTGGAGCCAACACATGAGCAAGGTGAGAAAAGAGCATCCAGAGATGAGGCCACAGCAGAGAAAGCAAACTGATGTTTTGCATCTTTGTTCATCCTGGAGCTGCTTTGAAAGATTCCTACGTCAGAGCTCTTCTTTGCTGTCGCTGTATTGAGATATGTCTCATATTAAAGTGTCAGTGAAAGACATTTTACACAAATCAACACTACTCATCTGCCCAAACCAGATGGTATTCATCCAAATGTTCTAAAGGAACTCAAGGATGAAATCACTAAGCCATTAATTGCAAAGAGTGTCTTCTCATTTAAAATAATGTTTGTATTACAGAAATGGACATTACAAATATGGATTCCAATTTTTTAAAGGTCTCCAAGAGCAATTTAGAGAGGTATTTCAGGGCAGTAAAGTTTGATGTCAGCACTAGGCAAATTAGTAAAAACTATCCCAATTCTGTAATTTGACACACAGAAAAATAAGAGGTACCGAGTAAGAGTCCACATGACTTTGGAGAGGGAATGCATGACTCATTAATGTCCTAGTTTTTTGACAGAATAAATTAATACATAAAAAGGAAAATTCAACCAAATAGCCTACTCTAAAAATCTTTCAGGAAGATCCCCCACAAAATGTGCTCAAGAAACTATGTTGCTAGAGGATAAGAGGACAAGAGGACAGGTCTTCATTTGGAGGAATAATTATGCTAAAAATGGGAAACATAAGGTTTGATTCACTTCTGCTATTGAAAAAAGTCATCAAAGGAGTCCCACAAGGCATTTCGGTCAGTGCTATTTAATGTATTCATAATTACAGAAACAGGGCAGATGGTGACAAAAGTCTGCTGATAACACTACATCATTCAAAGGAGTAAAACGAAGACAAGTAAATATCAAGTAAGATAGTAAGTATGAAAAGTTGTAGATGAACCTCATGATACTGAGTGACTGGTCATTAAAATGGCAAATTCATAGCAGATAAATTTAAAGGGATGTTCTAACGTTACATACAAAATGAAGGCTTTCGCACAAACTACTACCATTTCATAAAGGTACCTGAGTGGTATGATACAGAGTACCATGAAAACATCAATTTGCCATTCAACAGCGATTCAAAAAACAAATGCATTCAGAAATTTTTAGGAAAGTAACAGAGAAAAAACCAGAAAATGCTAGTATAGCACTGCATTAGCCCCTTCATTGTGCCCTTACCTTTAACACTGTGTTCAATACTGCTCTACTTACCTCAAACAGGACACAAGGGAAGCACGAGAAATACAAATAAGACAGACAAGGGCAAGGAAAGGAATGAAATTACTTCTTTTCAAGGACCAAAAACTTTAGTATCTATAAAATCAAAAGCTTACAGGATAAAGTGGAGGAGGTGTTTCATCATAACCCACACTTGTGGTAAAAAAAAGTGCCCACATTAAAAAAAAAAAAGAAAAAAAGAAAAAAAAAGAAAAAGAAAAGAAAAACCCAGATGGGGAAAAAAATAATCTATGACGGGATATTAAATAAAGGGACTGCACCTCAGGCTCAGGAACTGCTCGAATCAAAAATTGTTAGAGGCTGGGAGAGTGTTCATGGAAGAATGAATATCCCTCCTGTCTTCAAGAAGGGAACAAAGGAGCATCTGGGGAACTACAGGCATGTCCACCTCACCTTCATCCCTGGAAAGGATGGAGCAAATAATCCTGAAACCCATTTCTACATATAGGAACAAGAAGGTTTGGGAGTAGTCAGCATGGCTTTATGAAGGGCAAAATCATGCTTAGCCAAAGTGATAATCTTCTAGGTAGCTCACAGGATGAGGGTAGAGCAGTAGATACTGTTTATTTTTACTTTAGCAAGGCTTGTGACACCATCTCCCATAACATCCTAACTGACAAACTAATGAAGTATGGGCTAGATATGTGGATAGTGAGGCAGACTGAAAAACGCAGAAATCCTAGGCTCAGCAAGGTGTGATCAGCAGCATGAATTCCAGCTGGAGGTGAGGCACTAGTAATGTACCCCACGGGTTGACACTGGGGCTGATACTACTTAACATATTCATTAATGATGGCACAGACTGTAACCTCAGCAAGATTGCAGATGATACAAAACTCGGAGGAGTGACTGATACATCAGATGGCTGTGCTGCTATTCAGAGGGACCTCCACAGGCTGGAGAAATGGGCTGACAGGAATCTCATGAAACTCAACAAGGGTGGACAACATGTTGAGCATGAGCCAGCAATATGCCCTTGCAGCAAAGAAGGGCAATAGCCTCCTGGGCTGCATTAGGAAGAGCGTGGCCAGCAGGTTGAGGGAGGTGATCCTTCCCACTCAGCACTGGTGAGTCAGCCTGGAGTGCTGGGTCCAGGTCTCATCTCCCCAGTACAAGAGAGACATAGACACACTGAAGCAAGTCAGTTAAGGGCCTCGAGGATGGTTAAGGTACTGGAGCATCCGACACATGAGAAGAGACTGAGATAGCTGGGAGTGTTTATCCTGGTGAAGAAAAGATTCAGGGAGAACCTTATTAATGTGTATAAATACCTGATGGGGGGGTTGTAAAGAAAACTGGGCCAGACTCTTCTCTGTGATGGCCAGTGACAGGACAAGAGGCAATGGGTATGCATTGAAACACAGGAAATTCCATTTAAACATCAGAAAAAGACCTTTTAATGTCAAGAGGGTCAAACACTGACACAGGTTGCCCAGAGAGGTTTTGGAGTCTCCATCCTTGGAGATATTCAAACCCAGCTGAGCATGGTCCTGGGCAACCTGCTATAGTTGACCGTGCTTTGAACAGGGGACTTGGACTAGATGATCTTCAGAGGTTCCTTCCACCCCCAATCATTACGCGATTCTGTGAAACTCCACTACAAACTTGTATCCTTTTCTTACAGTTCATAAGTATCTGGTATGTGCTACTGGCAGAGACAAAGGACAGTCCACCTCAGTACTCTATTGTGACCTAGTATGGTCATTCTCATTTTCTAGATGACAATTTTCAGTAAACTATTTTAATTTAAATGTTGTAAAATGTATCATTTTAAGCTGGAATCAGTTTATGTTGATGAAAAGCACTCAATTTGATTAATATTTTCCAAAGCTTTATAGGTTAAAAAAAAAAAGAACAAAAAAAAAGAACACACTTTTCTTCTTGCACAGAAGAATCAACAGTAGAGCAAATCACAAATTAAAGCATAAACCTAATGTTTGCTTTCTTTCACCTCATCTGATTAGAGCCATTAAATTTGCATCATCCTTAGCTGTGCAATTATTATCACAGAAAGCTTAGCCTGTTAAATTCAATCCTCACATTGCAAAAGCTTTCCAGGGAGTGATTCTCCTTTTAATATAACTTCTGCAGGATTTAAATGGAGGTTATGTTATTTGAAAAATCTATTTTTCCTCCTTATCTTCCTCCTAAAGGAGAAGGTGCTCAGAGCTGACTCATAAGGACCCAATGGCTCCTTATCCCAATTCAAAGAATACAGGGCTGAAAGTGATGAATGTGTAGCTGAGAAGGACCCTAATATTGCTTTGCACTACATCACTCTGACTCTCACCATAGTCAATGAGTTTATTCTCACCTTCCCTCACTCCTCATCTGATAGAAAAAAGGGAAAAAAAATGAATGGCAAGAAAGGGAAAAATGTAAAAGATTTTCCTAAAACAATAATCTCCTAAAAAGCTTTCTCTGCATGTACAAGATGTTTTGGAGAGTATTTATAGTAGGGGTTTTCTAAACTATATCCTCCAATAGAGAATTCACCTTGATTTATTTTTCCCCTTCCTGCCCATTTATTTTAAATTATAATAGTTTTCTATCCCTCTAAATGTAACAGTGCAATTCAGAACAAAACTTGAACAATTTCTCAAATTAGAGAAGACTGCTTACCCACCACGGATACTACTCAACTTGACCATTAAAATCTACCGAAAACACAATCTCCACTCAGAAAAATGCCCCACATCCAAGCCACATCTAACATCATTTCATAACATCTCTATTTAAACCTAAACAAAATCTGCATTTACTAATTTATAGTATTTCTGAATCATATAAGTCATCTGTTCTTCCTCCAAGTACCAACCCCTTCTCCTAACAAGTATGTGGGTAATTAGAGTATTTCAAATTGTTAAATGTTACCAATCTAAGCCATTGGGCATTTCGTCTCTTTCTTGGGATTGTTTCTATAAGCAGCAGTGACACAGAAGACATGCAGGACATTCACTCAATTAGCGTTTTCATTCATGCAGCATTTGCTGATAACCTTTCAATTTAAAATACCTTGTTTCCTTTTAATTAACCCTCTCTTGGGAAGACATTCCCATTCGAAGTGACGGAATATGTGGATGAGAAGCAAACAAAGCAGGAATAATATCCTTGCCTCTGCTCTCAGAAGGAAGTCCCAAAGCCTGAGAGTGCATAGGCACCTGAAGGCACACAGAAATGGTCTGTACACGTTGCACTTTGCTAAGACACCTTAGTTACGCAGGCTCTCAGTGAACATCACCCATGCTTGAGTCTGGATTCCTTCCTGTCTCTCTGTTGCACAGAGGTGATGATACTTTCTTACTTCACATGGTCTTTAAAAGGATCAACTAACAAGGTTTCAGAGTTTCAAAACCTAGTATTGATGAAACTAAACATAAGAAAATAAAACCAATCGCCGTGCTAATGGCCAAAGCTCTTATCTGAGTCATCCACATGCAAGGAAGAGAGCGTATTTCACAGCTACATTTGTATCAGTTCCCTGGTCCTTCTGCTGCAGCTGCCTATGGGAACATAAATCAGCATCGACTCTGCTGGGGCTTCTGATCATTTTAACAACTTTGCTGTGAGCAATCAGATCGAGATTACCAACTCTTCCAATGCACAATTAGTGCTATGTACTGTTAATTTTTAAGTGGGATGAAATTTATAAACTAAGTTAATGTTGTTTAAAAAGCATTAATTAATGCTTAATTAATGAAGCATTTAAAAGCCTCAAAATGTTAGAAAGCTTTTTGTAAAGGATAGTGATTACTTCTTTCACATAGTTATTTTCTTACTCGCCTCTTCCTACTCTTTGGCATTCCTTCCCTCTATCCCACCCCTGCAAAAACAACTGGAGAACGAACATGCCCATCCAACAGAGCAGTTGCTGCCTCCCTTTCTTTTTTAAGGAAAACTACTAGAAAATAGTTTACAGAGAAATCTGTTTGGCTAAGGAGCAAGGAGTCAGAAAAGTATTTTTGGTCAAAACAGGTAAGATGGGGGATATCAGAAAGGGAAAACAAAGGAACAGACACGGCCATCATTTCCCTGCAGCCTACCGGCTACAGACAGGGTCACCTAGGGTTGAGCAGAGCAAACATCAATCCCTCTTGTAAACTTAACCATTAGATTAAAGAGCCCTTTACTTCCCTTTGATAAGCTGAAAGACCGAGCTCTGTGCATCTCTCGCAGCAGGCCATTTTCTCCAGCTTTCAAATGCTCCCGTGACTCTCTTCCACTTTCTAGATGTGTCTGAATGTATGGACAAGAGGCTCTGAGGTATTTCAGCATGCGTGCACAGAAAACAAGATACTGCTCTTCTCCCTACTCATGAGTGCAATTTACATGAAGTTCATAATTACCCAAGACACAACCATGGAGGTCACCTCTCTGATCCCCTCAGCCTTTTTACCATCACGATTTTCCACCATATGCCAATATCTTTTGTGCATCATATCCCACATTTCTTGTTCCCAGATAAATAGCGTTCCATTAAGCTGAACTTGGTTTTAATGGGCTAACTTAAAGCTCTTCTGTCAGTCCAGTCCTCATAACTCCATCAATTCTTTTTTGTCACCCAAAACTGTAATCAGCAATAATTTGTATTTACTGCCAAATAACTGGTTAAAATGCTGACTAGAAGCAAAGCTGATACTGATCACTGCTAAACTCCAGGCAGTTACAATTACTCAGTGTTCATTACATTTAAAAAATCTGTGAATTAACCAGTTTTTAATATATTTAACCTGTGCCTTATTGATACTGCATAGTGCTTTCCTCCCACCCCCTCAAACAGAGAATGAGTATCGGAAAACTTCAATTTCAAAAGATAGCAAACTCCCAGAATATGATACAGAAAACAATCAGTGAAGCTGAATATATCAGTTCCAAAACTCCCAGACTAATTTCTAAAGAAAAAAGCGTACGCAGAATTTTGGTAAAGATGTGGAAAACCAAAGTGGAAATCAACAAAACCGGTTCAACTTCTAAATTTCTTTTTGGTGATACTTCTTGTTCTATTGCATAAACAAAACAGTTGTCCTCCTTACCAGATCCTGAGAATTCTGCACGCTCAGAAACACAAAACTTGGTGAATAGTACATTTTCTTTGTTTATCAAGGTTTTTTTTCCATGTACATCTCACCGTTTAATTTCCAAGAAGATAGAATTTTTGGGTAACTCTCATTCTGAGTACTCAGAGGGAAGCACTTGGTAACTAGACAGTATTGAACACCCACCCTCTGAAAATTAGGTGGGTTATCAGCAATTACTTATCATTTATGGAAATATTGCATTAATTTATTTAGCACGTGAACAAATACAGTGACCAACTTAAGGCACATTTACAATGAAGAGAGCACTGACAACAGCTTTAGTGAGCTTTACAAGGCTCTGGGTGAGTCACGTGCTGATTTTAAAATAAAATATGAGAGCACCAGATGCCACACCAAGTGTCGACCCTACCACTGACCAAATTCCGAGCAGTGGCCCCAGACAGCTGGAGGCAATCAGATCTCTTACACTTACATTTTAATACTCATATCTTTATGCAGAGGTGGGACTGATCCATTTGCTTGTTTTCAGTATGGAGCTAAGCCAGGTGGTGTAAGCAAATTGTAACAGGTAGAAACTATTGTCTTTCTGCAACCGGCTGTCTCGCTGTCATTCAGCTGCCTAGGCAGGATTGAGTTAAGCCTGGTTGGGGGAGGGAGACTCGGTTCAACACTGGGACTCTTGCCATTTGGTATCAAATGCAGAAGGAAACCAGGAGCCAAGAATCTACTCCAGAGCCACTTGGCCTCCAGTGTGCCTCCTTGAAATCTTCTGCCCATTACACTAAGTGACAAAATGAGTGATAGGGGATGAGGCTCAACAAAGATCCTTGCTTGTGACAGAGCAAAGAATAGGCCAGGAAGCTGAGAACAAACGGATGAGGAGACTTAGTTCTAACACGTCAATTCTCTCCAATTTAATGTCCAAACTAACACAATCATCATCAGATGCATGGAGGAAGCCCGAGGCCTTTCAAGCCTACAGTTTTTACTCAGAATAATCTAAACTGTATACAATCGACACTGCCTTCCTCCCACCCCAAGGTAAGATCACCCAATTTCTGCCTAGATGAAAATGCTTTGTGATGCAAAAAAAATTGCTGTGCAGACTTGTCAAGATGAGAAAATTTCTGCTGTTGAGCTCAAGTTTAACCCCTTTTCTGCTGCAGGGCTTCATCTGTGGAACAGATACTCAGTGATCAAAGGAATGTCTCCTCAGAGGCTACCAAGCAGAGGGAAAAAAAGAATGGGAACAGATGATTACTACTTCCATAATAAATAACATTGCACTCCACAAATGTTTGCTCTAAAAAAATCCACAATTGGTACAAACTGCAGCTGAAGTCTATTGTTAGTTGTAGGACCTGACTTGTAACCTGTGCAAATCATTACAGTGCCACTGCTTCCAAAAGCACTAGCACTCTTTACACCAATTATGCCAATTTATTGCCTTGTCCCCCAGCAGGGCACATGCATTTGTGCCCTAAAATACGGTTTGTTTTCAAGGAGAGAAGGTGGAGGGCCATGTAGGTTAGCTTGTCCCGAAGGCTGACACCACACAGTTCACTTCTGGAATGACTTGTTTTCTGGTAGTGAAATCATTCCGCGACTTGCTGATGGGGAAATCCAGCTCACTGTGAGCACGGCAGCAACAACACCTGCTACTACTCATGGGACTTTTACAGAGAGGGTGCAAAGGAAAATTAAATACCGAATATGCAGCACTCTGTGGACCAAAACAAAAACCTGGAAGAATCTCTGTCTGGTCTAGGCTCTGCCTCAGTGTCATCCCAACACTTGCTTTGTAATGTGTAACACAGTAATTCACTTTTCTTTGCCGCCTGCGAGACAGCAGACAAGAGCCTCTTCACACCGTTCCTGATTAGCCAGTCAAACTGAACATATAGATTCAAAACAGGACAGAGTCATAAAAGAGAAAAGCTTTGACCCTTCCTTCTTTAATTTCTCTCTTAAGAAAACAATATGGCAAAATAACACGTTCGAGGGAACAACCTTCAATGGAACAAATGAAATTTGACTCCCTTTTGTTTCCCATCCCCAGTCCTAAATGTTCCAGTGGCAAGGACTGTTTCACAAGCTTGCTGCACGAACTGAGGCAAATCCATTAGCTTCTCATAGACTTTGGAATGGCTACTCTATATTCTGATTTTCAGAGTTAATGCTGAATTTCATCCCATTTCCTTTGCATTGTTTCCAGTTAGCTTGTATCCATCACATACTGCACAAAAGAATCCAGCTTTGATGGGAAGATGCCAAGAGACAAGAAACCCACCAAACTAATGTTGTGCCTCTTACAATTTCTCCTCCGTTCATAATCACTTTTTAAAGCAATCAGCAGTTTTTACTTTAGCGATTTCAGGTGTCTATGTTTGATCCTTGAAACCCTGTCAATCAAGAATATACATGTATGAAAGTATAGGTCAAGCTAAAGATGACCCAAAATTGTCCAAAACACCATAAATCCGATAGCAGTAAAAACTGCTGTATGAAGTCCATTCTTTGAATAAGGCTTTAGCTTTATGCACATCCCAGGATTAGCACATGAATTCCTGCCCTCAAAAACTCTGCTTTGCACATTTCACTATTCTGACTTAAAAGAATTCTAAGTGAAGGATCATTAAAAAGAAGAACATAATTCTCTTTCCTTTCCTGGCACAACTAATCTTCCTAACATTTGTGGCCACAATAATGTTTACCTGTCATAGATAAATCTTCAAAAGAAAAAAAAAAATACTTTAACCTGTCATTCAGTCTAATTAATGCTTTATTTAGAAGAGCCCACGTTACAACCAATTACAGCACATCCTGCCTAATTACCTGGGAGTTGCTCCACAACAAACTACAATTCTATGACTAGAAACGGTAGGCTTGGCTTTGGTTCGTGGATTACAGCAGCTGCAGCCAAGAGATGTCATAAATAATGTACCAGCAACTAAACCCATCAAGAATTCATACTACATAACAGAAGTGAGGACAAAAAGTTAATGCTGGCATCCCCACTGTTCTTACGCTGAGAGGTTCAATGCAAACAAGACCAATGTTATCTTTTTCAAGAGGTAATGAAGTAACTTGAGTGTCTAAGTAATTTTTAAAGAACTGCATTCCCAGTGTTAATGATTTTGGCATTTAGGGATTTTCACACTTATTTTTATATTCAGATAAATAAGGTAACTATTCGAAACCATTCACCCAAGCACAGCCTATTTTATGTGGGGAGAGCAGCAGAGCAGGACGCCCAGAGGACAGATCATCCCATGTCTACAGATGGGATAAAGTAAGTGTGTTCAGTTTTGTGGCGCTTCACAGAAGATAGAGATCAGCAACCTGGAGTGACTCCAGTGGAGGGTTACTAAGATGGTGAGGGAACTGGAGCACATGACGTAGAAGGAACAGCTGAGGGAGCTGAGTTTGGCTAATCTGGGGAAGGGAAGCGAGGCTAATGAGGAATCTGACTGCAGTCTTCCAGCACTTAAACAAAGGTTTTAAATAAGACAGGACCAGGGTACATAGTGAAAAGATGATAGATGGCAGGCACAAGCTGCAAGATGGGAAATTCCAGTTGACATAACCCTTCGCAATGAGAGCAGCAAAGGATGGACAGAGGTTTCCCAGCGAAGCTGTGGGATCTCCATCCTGGAAGATTTTCAGAACTGGACAATACAAGGCCCTGAGCAACCTGATTAACTTCAGCAGCGAGCCCTGCTTTGAGCAGGGGCTGTACTTGATGACCACCAGAGCTCCCTTGCAACGAAAATCATTCTCCGAATGTATGCAATATGGAAGAAACTTCCCAGTAACGCAGTTATGTAAGTGATCAACTGGGAATCAGAAAACTTATGTCCTATTCCCAGCCCTACCAAACGTGCTAAAGAAAAAAAAATAAATAATGTTTATTACAATAATATCAACATGTATCAATTCCCAAGAGGAAATATCAAAACATTTTATAAAAACTCACGCACTTGAAAGTACCAAGACTTCCAGTTAACATGGAAATCAAATATAATTTGATACTTAAATATTTACTCATATTTACTTATTGAATTACTTTACAAATGTTAACATGCCTTTTGAGAAGCTAAGTCCTATTATCACTGTGAAGTCCTTGGAAATCCAACCCTGCATTTCACATACCAGCGCACATTAAGAGATGTTGTACCTGAAGTATATTTAAGGACGAAGTCAAGGCCTCCTCTAACTGTGACTGTAAGGGACGAGGCCCAAGTGACTGTGCTGTGAGCCCGGACAATGCTCCGAGAGAAGGCTCCAGAAGTCAGCCACGGGGAGGGGCCCAGTGTCACTTCCCTTGACTGATTGGTGTCTCAACCGCTCCTGGAACTGGGGCGAGAGAAGGTTGCAGAAGTCTTGGACTGGGGCCAATAAATAGGGGTGCATACGAACCTCCTGGGGCACTCTCTACACTGACACCCCCCGTTGGCAGGTCCAATGCTGGTGATCCCTCTCTTGCTCTCGCATGCGCTCTCGCTTTCTCTTTCCCTCTCGTTGTCTTTCTTTGCCCTTAATGCTGCTAAGTAACACAAGGCCTACCTCAACTTCTCATAAAGCCACTTAGCTTACATGACATATTAATACGTAGAGGGTTGACGCTTACAGAGTGTTTGTTCCATTAAAGCTGATGTTCATGTATGGACCTTGACTGTTATCTCACCTTAATCCACACCAAGGGGGATTTGCAGACCTTAGTCACTCTCCCCTTCTCGTAGGTGGGGTGTGACAGTGACCTATTAAGGTAATGATGTGATAGGTCAGGGTGCTTTATGCAGCATATTTGTAACATACTTTTCTGATCTTTAAATAATTAACTTTCTTTCCTTCTTTGATTTTATTTAAATGTGCTTCTTGGACACTTTCCACTTTGGAACACCGACAGATTCATATATTCACCTGAGGCCATATGGAAAGCTGAGACATGAGAGTTTTCACTCTGGCCTTCTGCCCTTTGCCAGAAAGCACTGCCCTCTCACAGTGCAGAGGAATAATATTTTACTGGTGTGTCCTTCCCATTAGCACAGACCAATCTGAACTAAACTGAAAATTGCACCAAAGAGCACCGAGAGTTGAAGTATTACGCACCTGAAAACATCACACACACAAAACTCCATGACATTTATATTTTGCTTCCAATGATTTTTAAATGAGGCTAAAAAGTGAAATATTACTAGTTTTCTAATTCTACATGTCAGGCTGAAGAAAAAGCAAATTAAAAACTACTGAAACCTGAGAGACCAGTATTTAGCACAGACACTGCCTAGAGGTAGGGTAAAGGCAGAGGAATCTCAAAATCTAGCCAGTGTACTTCAGAACAGCACAACTTTATTTTTAAATTCTATCCCAAAGAGACATTACGAAATTAAGGAGTGGACAGCATATGGTAAGAATTAAGATAAAACAGTGATAAGTCTCCAAATTCTTGGAAGAGAGTAAAATTTAAAATCATTTTCTCTCCCATGTGTTAACATTTTATGTTGAAGTCTTCAGAATAGCCAGCAATCCTAAGGACGGATCAGCGTTACAGAAAACTATCTGAATCATACAGAAAGCACGAGCATACATTCTCTTCCTGCCAGAAAGGAAAGCTTGAAAGACTGGATATCAAAAGGTTGAATGATGTAGATGCTTTTGAGCTGAACTGTTAATCTTTTTTATATTAAGAAAACACACTTTCCTGCATGTCTGTTTACTTGTTTCCCTGGCTTTTGCCCAGAGGTGGCTGTATTTCACTGATACTGCAATGTCTTTTTATCAAGGGGTGTAATTCGAACTGCATGCATCCTCTTCCAGAAAAATGATAACCATTTGGCCAAGAAAAGTACATACCACATTTGGAAAAAAAACCCAAAACCTAACACAGGTGCTTTTTTTATATAGGCGATAACAGGGATTTTCCCCCCTCTCAGATTGAAATTACAGCTTCAGATCCTATGATAGAAAATTGGGATCAAATGTGCTCACAGGTCATGGAAGTATCTAAAGTCTATCAAAGCAACTATGGGGAAAAGCCCTGCCATCAGAAGGACATCAGCTCTTGGAGCTGACGTGTTAGGCAAAAATGCAAAAAATTTTGGTAGGCACTTAGTACCTCATCCAAAAAGCGGCTTCTTCAGTCTGGACTGGAGAAGTCAGGCCTGGAAGAGACAGAAACCCAGCCCCATGAAAGAGGGAGGGCAATAGCTAGAAAGAAAAGGCCACGAGGAGGGAAAATTGGTGAGAAAACAAAATACCTTTTTTGAAGGCTAGCTCAAGAATGGTTATTTGTTGAAGCAAAATAAGTTACTATCCTTATATTGCATCCCTATATGCAATAGGAAGAAACGATGCCGAAGTGGAAAGAGGGGAGCAGAAGTAGAAAGGGACAAAAGATCATATGAAAACAAAACAAACAACAAAAAAAAACCCAAAAAGTAGCTGGAACAGAGCTTCAATTGACTAATTATCAGTCATCTGTTCAATGACAGGTGGCAGTAGGAAGGAGGAAGGAAAAACTTTCAACTAACCTTCCATATTACGGAACACCAAAAAGAATCAAGACATTTAAATCTTATTGTAAGATGGGTTCAATTTTTGTAAACTACCCATGCCCCCAAATTTTTCAGCACATAGGATTATATTTACATTTTAAAAAATGGCCTGTATGGAGTTTTTAATTGTCCCAATCCCTTCCAAGTTAAAGCAGAGAAAGCTGCCTAACAATACAAAGTTCCTAATAAATAAGTTATGTGGGAAATATTGCCTTTGTTATTTTCACACTTAAAAATACATTCCATACTGCAGGCATAATGAGAGTATAAAACATTAACACTACGTTTTTCTATACCATTCTGCATAATTAACTACGCAGCTGTTCATTTATTCAGCCCCAACAACCAAATTAATTTGCAATCAGTTCGCAGGGGATGCACTAGAGCAAACCGCACATACTACAGAAGCAAGCAAAGCTGCTCGCATGCCACATACCACATCAATGACACAAGGTGCCCAACACTAAGAGAAGCAACAGGGGGTTGCAAAACAGCATTTTCAAAACAGTAGCTGAGAAAAGGCACTTCGTCATTAGTTGTCTTGTAGTAACACTACGGGTGTTTTTGGATGGGTCTCATGGTATGTCAGTGCTCTCTGATGATCTCCTGTCCTTCTCAGGCTCTATCCAAAAACTTCAAGGAGACAAAACACAAAACATCCCTAAGCATTACAGCTCATTTGTATTATGTATATTAATGCAGCATTACAGCCCCAACACTGACTGGGGTCCCACTGTGCTTGTACAATGAGTTCTCCAAATTACTTACATCAAAGAAACAAATCAGGCAAAGACCAAGCGGAGGAAGCACAGGAACTGTAGGTTCTTCAAACAAGGTCACATAGTAGGCTGAAAGTGGAACCAGTAGCGTCACTAGCTGCTGAGTGCAATGTCATGTCTATTTCACCAGATGCTCCGCTAAGCCATGACTTTGCCCTTTCCAGATTTTAAAAATATATCCTATTCTCCTTTTTATACTTCATTCGTCATCATAAAAATATGATGAGCAAGGAAACTAGCTGCTTTGATTGTGGTTTCTTATTTATTCTGTTTTGCAGAGCGGCAAAGGAAACATTGCTTAATATATATACGGTGTCATTCCATCGGCCCCTAGGTTACGGGCCCCACACCTACCTGCTGTGCTGGCCTGCTGCCAGTGGGAGGTAATGGATGACAATGCAGCCAAGTACTTCTGATTAGCTAAAAACTGATGGCTCAACTGTTTTTGTATTAATTTAGTGCAGAGGAATCATGCCACAATAAAAGCTCTGAGATTGCAATTCTCGGTTTGATCATACAGAAGTGGATCATGGGCACCACCAATGCAAGCTTCCCTCTTTCATGCTGGGAGGGAGGGCAAAAGCAACACACACACAAAATTACAAACCCCGCAGACGACTAATGCATAGAAGGACATTGTTTCTCTGCTCCTCATCTTAAACCTGTCTGCTGAGGCTAGCAAGAAAGATGATAATTTCTTGTAGGGAGGCTTACGCAGTAAGATACCATAACAGATCGGAGGAAATGCCAGTGAAGTGGCTTTTCTGAACTTCCTACTGCTACCGACCTGGATGGATTTTGGATAGGAAAGATTGCTTATTCTATTACTGCCAGTCCCAGCCAAAAGGAATCTACTTAAAACAAGAACCTGTGGTACAATTCCCACACAGTCTGTGCCTATAAAAAAAACACGTTTATGATACCAGTTCCAGTTAAAGCCATCAGAAATTCTATGACTTATGTTCAAGTTACTCAAACAATAGGACAGGATTCTTAAACCATTTAAAATAAATGGTTATTCTTTCTTAATAAATTGACTCAGTCATTACAAGTTATATCCCACAATGACTTAATTCCTTTTCCAGAAGGACAATTAAAGAAAAGAAAAAAAAATAGAAATCAACCTATAAAGTAGCAAAATTCCCATGTTCCAAGATACATTTAACATGCTCAGCAGCCATGCTGCAACCAACTCCAATAAACAGAAGTGTACTGCAAGCAAGAGCCTTTACCTAACTATGTAAGTCACAGCTTTCCAACTGGATCTTAATCCATATATCATATATTCTTCCTGTATTCACAAGCTAGTGTAGAAACATGTAAACATTCAAAATCATTATCACCACTCTGAGTTGTTGAAGACTTGGAAGAGTAGTTAATGACACAGCACTCTCATCTGTGAGCAACAGATACTCAGTAAAGAACTTTGGAGAGACTTCTTTGGTAGCTTTTACTTGCTTGTGGGATTTTATTTTTCAGTTCAGACCTTCATACATACTAGATGTAAAAATATTTTTTAAATGCTGTTATGGTAACACAGACATAAAAGGACCTCCTTAACTAACCTAAGTCCCATGCCCTGGAGAGCCATTTAAAAGACATCTCCTTCAGAGGGGTCTACAGATCACAACTCAGAGAATGGTTCCCAACATCCATGACCAAAGTTCATTCCTTTATTGAATGGCCAAAAGCTACAGCCAAAACATGTGACAGGATGAGTGCAGCACCAAGGTTAACAGCAAGGTTATTGCCAGCGTGATGGGTCTTGGTCTTAGGAAAGACTGTGGTGGGTCATGTGTCCATTAGAGCATGCACTACAGAAGCACACTGCAACATCAGTCCCTAAATCAATACCACTGCCCGTCAAAAACATCAATAACCATCTCTTCAATACCTTGCACATTCCAAGGTTTGTCAAGACATGTTCCCTTCATTTCCTTTGTCTTCTACATATTTTTCTTACCTGACACCCGTAATAAAACATTGCTGATAGTCAGAAAGTGAATGTAGTGGATTTCAGCCTATGGTTTTACAGCTCATTTTAAATATCCAAAATAAATTTAAAATAGAGACTTTCCTGCACAATTCAACTCATAATGATGCACTGTAGAGTATCAGCAAGAAAGAAATTGCAGCAAAGATAATTAAAGTCTTTGTAATGCTATTAGGTGAATATGGAAATATGATCAGAGAGCACAAAAATCTGTTGTTCAATAAGAGAAATAAAATTCTAATTGTAGGACTGCCTTTTCAACAGTACTGCCCAAAACCTTTGCACAGTGGAACAGATGTAAATAAGAATATAATAGGAGGACAAAAGAGCTGCACAGGTATAACTGAGGGCAGTCTATTTTGATTGCAGAACTTGCATTACACAGGATGATGCATTAGCCAGAGAAAGCACAGCTAGACATTAGATCCCAAGCTGAGTTCGCTGGGCTAATAATTAGAAAGCCATTTCTTTTTTTTTTTTTACTTGGAAAGAGAGCAAATTTGATATGGAAATCACAGACTGAATAACCCCATCCCTTGGGGCCATTTCTACAAAGTCACTTTTCAAAGCAGAACCACAATATAAGACCATCTGGAAGTGCAAGTTGCTGCAGAGCACAGTTGCTCACTTATTAAGCAGCACTTCACACCAAGAAAGAATTTCACTGGGGCACCAGACCCTATATTGGGGGGGGGATGTTTGCTTTTTAAATTAATTTCAGGAAACAGATGAAATGAGTTTCACCTACAAGTCCAAAGAGTTTGGAAACAACTGCCCATACTCATTCTCTCGTACTCTGTGAGCCACACAGGGCCTGGAAATTTTACTTCCCTGAGTGATGGGCTGTTCACTGCATCTACCTTAAAAGAATCCCCTGCTCTTTGTAGTCTGGATTTTAACCTTAGCATAGGCATGCACCGGGGGGGGTTGTTTGCTTTTTAAATTAATTTCAGGAAACAGATGAAATGAGTTTCACCTACAAGTCCAAAGAGTTTGGAAACAACTGCCCATACTCATTCTCTCGTACTCTGTGAGCCACACAGGGCCTGGAAATTTTACTTCCCTGAGTGATGGGCTGTTCACTGCATCTACCTTAAAAGAATCCCCTGCTCTTTGTAGTCTGGATTTTAACCTTAGCATAGGCATGCACCTTTGTGTAAATGCCCAAAGCACCATGCGGTCACTGTGCGTTGATCGCTACTGGTGGCCAGTGGGCTTGTACAACCGGGTCTTGCCCTTAATACGTGGCTTTTTGTGGGTGCAGATAGAAACAGCTGTGCCAAAGAGAGGATTTTCCTGACTCCCTGAGGTTTGCCAAGTCTCATGCTGTCCGTGAGGCTCACCCAATTGCTCTCACCTCCAGCTGCCTGGCCACTGACCTGGACTCACAACCTCCTCACACAGCGCTGTGACTTCGCTCCCTCCTCAGGCTGCATTTGGAGTAAGGAATCCCAGGATGTTCAGCTAGGGTATCCAACCATATTTAAGCAGTCAGAGAAGTCCGTTTCTTCATTTAGCAGTTCATTATTGACAACATGGTGCAAAATACCCCAACATCTCTGAAAATGGGCCTACTTGGGGTTCAGTATGCAATGCTGAGAGGAGTTAACAGTGCAGTTAACATCAAATAATGCCATTTGTTTTGCTGTGGTGAAGCAATAACAACATGGTGATGCCATTGGGAACAATGGCAATTACACAGCAAGTCGCATTAGCACTACCACATCATTACAGCTTGATAATATGCAATCAAAACTTTATTAGCAATCAGCAGCAGCATCTATTATTCATTGCTTAGAACAAGTTAAGAAGGGAAGGGCTGCATGCATACCAGAAACAGGACTCTGAACCAGCCTAAGCACAGGGTTGGAAGCCAATTCCATGGCCATAGAGTGCTGAGTCACTGCATAACTTTCAGCCATCAGTTACTCTCAGGTGCCTCGTGTATAAAATGGAATAATAAAAATAATACATCTCTATTTCCAAGAGACATTATTAGGATTAACTCAGGTGTGCAGATAAGTATTAGTATTAATTTCTTAGTGGCTACCAATTCAAAGTTAAAGTATTTGATTGCAAGATTCAAGTACATACATCTAAAGCTGCAGGCATGCAACGTATGCAGGCAGGCACCTGAGGTTGTAAAATATGTGCACCTATATATTTATGCACAAACTGGTCCATAAAGCATATGAAAACACATACTCAAGTATCTATTATCCTAAGTGGTTTGTTTGATTCAGGTCCTTCATACTGTAAATGTGCTGGATAAAGATGTGTGTGGACTCTGACAGGAACAGCACTAGTATGCAAAGTATCTTCAATATATGCACAATTTGTGAAGATAATTTTAGTACCTAAATTTTAAGTTTTAGTCACAGTATCAGGTTTTTTGTTATGTTAATGAGGCCTAACACGACAACAACCTGTATTCCCAATACATACTGCAGTTTAGAAACTCTAAAAATAAACCTGACAACAATAATCTGTTCCTTCTCAATAAGTTATTTTAATTTATTTTCAAGGCGCAACCAATGTCATCTCTGTTTATTTCCCTACCTTATTTTGAGTCAAATAACTATACAATTTACACCAACCTTAACAATTACTTAATAAGCAAATTAGCAAAGTATCAGAAATAGCTGACTAGAGAAGCACACCTGGTGTTTTCTAACTACGTGCTTCCACTGAGATTTATGCCTCCACCTCTTCAGTGTAACCAGAATGGCTGCTACTAGTAAAAAGTTGTTAAGGCTTTCATTAATTAGCACCATTTTCCCTGTTTTTTCAACAATGAAAAGATTCCAAGATAATTAAAATTTAGGCCTCTCAATCCTGTAACCTGACCTGTGTGGGCAGGCATAAATTACCTACACAAATTAACAACGCTCCGCAGAGGCACAGAAATTCACTAGATCCACTTCCAAAAATCTATCTCCTTCGCATAAAGCCCCCGCTGGGCACGTACCTCTGACTGGTATTTTTCCCCACCATTTGCATTACTCTTAAAAGTCTGACTGCAACTCTAAGGTCACTAAGAACAAATAGGCATCACTGGACCACTGAGTCACCCTTCCCTTCTCATTCCCTGTTCCACTAAGCAAGGAAAAAAAATATTTTGAGTGATGGGAGAAAAAGAGAGAGAGATGAAGAGGAAATATGTTTTAGAGGAAGAACAGAAAGATGCAGTTTCAAGAAGCAAAAGAACCGATAAATGCCAAGCTAGGATAATATTTACTGATTGGCAAGATAAAAGTGGGAGATTAACAACATTAAAAAATTAACCTGCTGGAGACTGATCAGGTTATAAAACGAGTTTATTTTCACTTAGAGACTTAGAGAATATGAAGCGTCTGGTATGATCTAGACAGGCAAGATAGGAAGAAGAAAAACATTGGACTGATTCAGGAAATAACCGGACAGGATCCATTCCCACTAGGGCACAGAAACCTCGCAAAGATGAATGGCTTTTATCTGCTGACAAAACACCCTGTAACATTTTTCACACCTGTTTTACTGTGTATTTGTTCTGATGCAAATGAGAAGAATGCAAAAGAGAATCAAACAAAAAAGTTTAAAAATATATACATTGTGCATTCTGGGCAGGCTGCCAACGTGAGTACAACACCCCAGCTCCATCAGCAAACACGGAGCCTCACCAGTTTACACCCAACCATTTCACACAGAGAAAACCACAAAAGTTCTCTGACTTCACGGACAGTATTTATTTTTATTTTATTTAGTACAAATAATGACCTACATCTCAACAGAGAGAGGCACTATTGATATTTTTGCACCAGCTGGTGTCATTTGTGCTTTTCCAGATCCAGGCACTTTTTTAACTCCCCCAGTCCGACAACCTCATGTGCCGCTTTTACACCACAGTGGGCAGAGGCGGAGGAAGGAGGTGAGCCCAGAGCAGAACATATCTAGGGATGGATCAGCTACCACCCCAGGCCCAAGTGCTAATCTTAAGCACTTGCTTCCTTTCAGCTCCTCCATCTTAGTTTTATAAATAACCAAAGCATCTGGTACATCTATTACTTATAAGTAAAAGGGCCTGATTTCCCTATGATGCACACTAGCATGAATTTTATTTGAATGCAGTTCACACCAGTTCTTCTTTACACCAGCTGTCAGCAAGGTCTGAATGACCTTGTTTAAAGTGTTTATGTTCTCAAAAAGAAAGGAACATTATCTGAAGCCTGTTTTATGTTTATGTTGAAAGAGCAGAGAGTTTATTTTGAAGAGTCCGACTGAATAAGTTTAAAAGACTTCTATGATAGATTACACTGAAGCATGGATAGCAAAACTTGAAACATATTACAGGAAAGCCATGTGTGCTTACGTAATTATGGGAGTATCCAAATTGCCATTTGGTTGTCTTCTTTGCACAAGATGTTGGACAAAAATTAAAACAGAAACAAATGTGCAATTAATTTTGCATCTTGTACATTTAAAGGATAATTACAAATGAACCTAAAAAGGCCAATCCTGAGCCAATACTAAGCAGTCTCCATTTGATCTTACTCTCTTTCCTGAACACCTCCTTTTTATGACTAGAAGCTTCTTTTTTACTTGAAAATACCCTTGTGCTGCATGGACCACTGCCCCTGACCAGACTGTATTACTCAGTTACTAGTATGACAACAAGGTATTGCAAAGATATGCTGTCACTATGAGAAATCCCACAAGGTTAAAACAATGCAGCCTCCTTCAAAAAAAGTAACAAGGCTGGTGTGCAGCATGTCCTGGTGACAGACTTTTCCCACTCCCCATTCCCTTGCCCACTCCTTTTCTTGGATTGTCTCTGTAAAGCTCCTTACACGCACAGAGGAAGGTTGAGTCCCCATACAAGCTCTTGGAACAGTATGAAGTTTACAAGTACCTAAGCCACAAGGTATTAGGTAATTCATTTGTTTCTAGACCTGAAGCTTATGGGCTACATAAGAATTTCACATAAGACTCCTCAAATAAGTCTCCTGTCATTTACAACAACTATTTAGATATCCTGGCAGAGTATTTCAAGAATACAGACAACCCAGCAAAACTAGCATAGTAAACATTGGAGTGATATTATATTTACTGATAACAGTGAAATACTTCCACCTTTGAAGTGTACGTAATGGATCTAGCAAAAATTTTTGGTGGAAGATTTATACAGATACACAGAAAATTAGGGCACAAAAAGCCCACCTAGCAAAACAAAATTAACACGAGAAGATAACCCATGTGACTAGTGTAACATAGGCTTACCCTAGCCCTGGTTTTGTGCTGATATACACCTGAGCATGCAATTTGTGCACACAGAGACAACAAGCATATTGATACCTTAATTCACCAATGTTAAGGAAATGAGAATCAATTTAGAAATTCATTTGGATTACTACATATTCCCAGTTGTCATAAGACACAAGATAACCTGCACTGGTATTATATTTCATCCAATCATGACTGCTTCCAAATCAGGATTATTTACTAACCTCAATACACTACTCAAGAGCAGTAAGAACTCCCAACAGACACATCCCAACACAGTAAGTATTTCAAAGTTTTAAAGTAACTTTGACACAAAATTTCTAAGAGAAGGAAAAGAATGGCATCTTGCAAAGTGGCATCAGGAAGGTACCTTATACTCTCTATCATTGTTTGTCTCTACTGTTAAAACTCATTTCAAACTCTTTCTTATTGAACTGCAGGAACTGTATTTAAGGAAGAGAAGGAGTAAGAGCTGATGACAATCTGGAAAAATCTTGATATATTAGCATCAATCAGCTACCAACTCAACTCAGCAGCAGTTTGGAAAGGGAAAAGAAACTGATCTATTCTGAGAACCAGTGGGGGAAGACGATTATAGGAAAAGCAGAGATCTTACCTCCACAAAGAGCTCTCCAGGACTTTCCCCATGTCAGTGTGATAATACTTAGTAAGGATCAGGATCACCTAAAAAGAAAACAAGAATAAATATATTTATATATGTAAACTGATAGAAGAAACAGAAGTAGATCATGGGCAGCGTTATTCTGGTGAACGCAAAAGTGAGGATCCTGAAAATCTAAAGTGTATTTCACTTTATTTTTACCTCTTACCAGTTTTGCTTTTAGACTGGGTTTTTTCCTTTCTCTTTCTGAGAAGAGTGATTTCAGCACTCGAAGTTTTCTGCAAACCTGGTGACTTTGTGAAAGATTGCCCGTTTCACATGAGCGGTGGAGTTGGAACAGTCACATAAATCCCACCACCACATGACAGCCCCCAAGCAATTTGTATGACTTTCTCAGCAGAAAGAACCAATCTGGTTGCTAGTTTAAATTTAGGAGGCAACTCTCTTGGACATCTACAGACACTTTTTTTTTTTTTTAATCCAAAGTGTTAAACAATGGTGATTAACTTTGATTATCCAGATAACAAATTCAGACAGAAAATGAGCTTTGGTCTTCCCTACAAGATGAGAAATGCAACTTCCATGTCTGTCATTTTTTGTTCCTAGAAGTATCACTTTTTCTTCTTTCAAGAGCCAGCTCTGTGCTCTGTAAATTACTCATCTACATCACTAACAGCCAACAAAATATACAAACAAATTTCATCCACAAAACATCTTCAACCTATGAGAAGACTCAGCATCCATTCGTTCAACATCTGACAAATTCACTGGTCAAACAACGTAAAGCACTAGTCCCTGACTGGTATATCAAGCTGAATGCTATGTTTTATATTTAGATTATTTAAAACAGATTTCCTTCACTTGCTGCCAGGCCATATTAGTGGTTCTTACACCCACGTTCCCATAGCAACCCCATAGAGGTTGGAAGAACCTCTGGTTCCTTGCACAGCTGTTGGCTTTCTTTAATGCGGGGTCAACGTTAGTCTCCAACAGTTTGCAGCATGCTGTTATTTAGCTGGCACTTCCTCTGCTCCTGACCACCAGATGAAATCTCCAGCAAACAGCAACTGTAGGCATTCACTTTGATTATTCAGATAATTAATATGCTGATGATACATTTATGCCACAGTCTCTGTATGCTAGAGCTTGTGAGAGAACAGAATTCCAGACCATGGGTGTTATGTACATGGCGTTTTGGAAATAATACAACGTTTTGCAGAACTGAGCTATAATACCAGTCTCACTCAGGGTTATCTAAGCCTAATAAATTCACAACACATATTGCTGGATGTATATTGATATAATTAAAAGCAGAACCAATCCATAATTCACAAACAGTATTAATCTCTCCTATTCTCAAAAGAGTCACAGACCACTTTGTTGGAATTCGATGATTTATAAAAAGAAAGGCTTGGTTTAAAATAAAGCAAGAAAGAAAAAAGAAACCCAGATCTTTTAAATAGGTCACTACAAGACTTACAAAGCCAAGAGAAATAACCATTTCCCGAAGGAGAGAGTATCTACTGATGAGATTCCTGGCTACAGCCCAAGCACACTCCATCAGGTCAACTATTTATTCTATTGTCAGTGTCTTAACTACAGCTTTCTGCTGGTACTTGCAATTAAGGAGAAAAAGAAAGAAACTTCACTACTAGGAGCATCTATTGGCTCCAATTATTAAGGAAAAAGTTTCAGACCGTGCTTTTCTGAACAACTGAAATTCCTCTTAGGCCACAAAAATTGACCTAGGAGGTTTTTTTCTAAGAGATACAAGAATGCGTATTTGGCACTGAAAATAAAAAAGAAAATATCAAAAGATATAAGAGATTACACTTTGTTTCCTTACATTCATGCAGAACCAAAGACTGAATCCTGAACTTAGTAAGCCAACTTCTTTCATCCCAGTACACCGTACAACCATAACTTTTTTAATTCAGATGATTTTCAGCGATGTACATTGGAGCCACTCTGCCACAGGGTAAGCCTGATGTTTCATTCCTGAATTAACATGGTTATTATCACACACCAAAGATCCTACTGGGTTACCCTCAATCCACCTGCTTTGAACTTAACCTCTATGGAAGCATCAACAAAGCACCTTCCAGATAACCCATTTCTGTAACTCAGCACCTGTCTTAAGTGTTAAAGACTTGCAGGAACAAGGAGCAGGCTCACTGTACTGCTTGGTAGTTGTAGTTCATGTAGGGGATGCACACACCAAATCAGAAAGCTACTGTTGTTCCACACACTTCAAATGAATGGCTTTCAGGTAACTGCAAACTGCATTGGAGAGCAGCCATATGCAGCAAGATGTCTCATTTACGCTGCAGGATTGGTGCCTTAATCTGAGTCACAGCTCTGAGAAACATATGTCAGTATTTTCCAATCTGACTGGTAAACTCATTCAAAAATTAAAATACCTTATTTTGCATTTCAGAAGTATGGAGAACAACTCAGTAGGAAAAACAAAGCCATGATGAGCCATTGTTGAATTCTTAAATACTGTTAGCAGATTCCTGTCGCAACCTAAAAAGTACAAGGCTGCCGGGGGGCTGACCACTATTTCAACTATGCCAGTGGATTTCATCCCAATATCCGAAAAATGTAGGTCAGCTATTTAACACATTTTACGGCATTGTACTCTGGATCGTGGGCATCTTTTCAGGCTAAATAGTGATCCTGCTAACCAGAACGGTGTTTCTTCTCAATTAATAAACAGATCCAAAGAACAGGAGGAATCATTTCACAATAAAAGCATAAAGGTCTTCAGGATCTCTGGATTCTGTGCGTCCTTTGTAAGAGCAGAGCCCTGTTTCACTGACTTCATTTCAATGGGACTCCATAATTACAAGCATTTTACAGGTCGGATGGAAGCCAATGGTTCACAGACACGGCTGTTCTAGTGAAAGGTCGTGGGTGGCCTGTAGATGGAAAGAGGCTTGAAGCACAACAGCAACTGAGCAACTATCAAGGGTATGATACTTAACCAGCTCATACTACCATCAGTCATGGACAGCTAAAATAAAATTAGCTTTTCTGTGTTATTATTTTATAGCTAAAATAAATGTAGGCAATAGAGGAGAATTAGACTTACCAGATTCCTTATTTAAAGATGGATTTATAGGGTTACCTAGAAATCTCTTAGTCCATCCAGTCTCCTGTTTTATGAGGAGACTTGTGAAACCATTTTAAACCATTTAATCTTAAATTCACCAACAGTTCTTTGAGTTAGTCCCCACAGTATGTCAATGGAGCTGGCAACAATCATTCACTGTTGTATGCTAGGGATCTACGAACACCTGATGGTGCTTCTGGTCAAATACACCTAAGAAATACATCCCTTCTGCTTTCACTACCCTGAAACAAAAGTCCCTAAGCATTCCTTCTTCCCAGATTCCTCAGAATGTGTTTGTTACCAGTACCACCACCAAGGCCTTTCTACTTGCAGCCCCTAAAGAAGGAAAATGTTAGTGAAGCTCGAAGATTGGAATTTTGGTTGCTTGGGGGTTTTAAGTAAATACAAGTAAAAATACATACATACTTTAGTCCAAAATAAAGACATGGATGTCTAGTACAGATCCCTTGCTCAGTATTTGAGTGTCACAGGCTTCTCTTAGGAGCAGTCCTTGCTGCACCTTACAGCTTTCTGATTACCTTTCTACTGCTTGCTCTGATCCCAGTGCGTTCTGCCCCTTTGCAGCAAGATGGCAGATCGCTGCAGTTTCACCTCCCTTCAGGAACATTAGAATAAACAGAGCATCGTATCTCCAGTTCCCTGCTAGGTTCCCTGCATAGAATTCAGAAGACAATATTTTCACATTTCCCCCCCCCCCCCCCCCACCCCCCT
>NW_008794710.1:205065-264887 GCF_000699145.1 Aptenodytes forsteri
CAAATTTCCCCCCTCCCCCCCCCCCCCCCCAGGAAATTTGTTTTCTTTGATACTACATGACAGGCATACACCAACCATGTCACACAGTACAGATTTAAAATTAAAAAGGAAAAAATGAAAACTGTCAGCTTTTGTCACAAAAGTAGTGCTCGTGCTCTTGCTTCTTTACTAAAGCCCTTGACCTCTCCATAAAGCCAGAGTTGGCCAGTATTTCTCCATATGGGCCAAGGTGTGGAAGCTAAATCCCTTAGGATTCCAAAAGTCATATGCAATGTGCATTGGAAGTAAATTTTCAGTGGTAAATTTACCAAACAAATTGACCAGTGGTAATTCTGGTCAATTTGTCCAGGCTGGGAGACCTTGAAGTTCAGACCCCCCCCCCCCCCCCAGCAAATTGTTTTGTTTTGATACTACATGACAGGCATACACCAACCATGTCACACAGTACAGATTTAAAATTAAAAAGGAAAAAAGGAAAATGAAAACTGTCAGCTTTTGTCACAAAAGTAGTGCTCTATTACTTGCTTCTTTACTAAAGCCCTTGACCTCTCCATAAAGCCAGAGTTGGCCAGTATTTCTCCATATGGGCCAAGGTGTGGAAGCTAAATCCCTTAGGATTCCAAAAGTCATATGCAATGTGCATTGGAAGTAAATTTTCAGTGGTAAATTTACCAAACAAATTGACCAGTGGTAATTCTGGTCAATTTGTCCAGGCTGGCAGACCTTGAAGTTCAGAAATTTCTCTACCTCTACTTTTTCATCCTCCCCCCACCTTTTTTTTTTTTTTTTTTTTTTGGGGGGGGGGGGGACGGGACGTTGCACAGAGAGAATTTTGATTCTCCCATGCCATTCCCCTGCTTCCGTAACTTAGTGTGCCTGCCTGTGGATTCTCACTGTTATGGTAGTTACAGCTCAAAACTGTTCTCCAAACAAAAGAGTTGTAGCAGTTTCTGACCCAAAAATCCCTTCTGGATATAGACCTGTCTTCAGCTGTCAGTGAATGATGGACAGGGAAAACAAATAGAAAATTCCACAGATATTATTATCCATTAATAATTAAAGTTAAAATGATCTATGTTTTTCGCCTCTCCTTTTCTCTTGCTCTCTTCTGAAAATGCTTTGCAGCAAGGCTGGACCAAAAAGAGCAAACCTTCACTTTAAGAGATACAATGTGCTTTTAATAGTTTCCTAATAACATTTTGGCTTTAAAGAAGCCCATTTTAATTCTCTCTTTTCATCACCATGTCACCTAAGAGGGGTGAGAAAGGAAAAAGGAACAACTTCTAGATCAATCTCTTCCCTGGTGTTTATATTTTATCTGTGGGTTTTTTTCCTTTTCTGTGAACGATTTGCTAAGATCCTTCTCTTTTTGATAAACATTAACGTATGGAAAAAATTCTTTTTTTTTTTTCCCCCATGCTCCCTCCATGATGTTTTCTTTCATGGACCATTCTTAACACAGATCTCTCTTTTTCTATCTACATGGAGATTCTTATCGATTAAGCTTTATTTGACCCCTGCCATTTGTGATTTGAAGTAATTCTTTTTTTTGGCATCTATTCAGAAGTTTAATAGCAAAAGACATATTTTCAAATGTATAATTGCAAGTATGATTGCAAGTTTTTGTGCTTTCCCAAGTTTATTAGAAGGTGAGAGCACACTGTAAATACTTCTGGGCAGCCAGACCTACCAGGAAAATATACTGCTCAGACAGACTCAAGTTCCTGCAAACTTTTTAGCATCTGCTTAATTTAATTCATGTGAATGAACCCACTGAAATCAACAGAAGTGTTTATGAGAGTCACTTGAACAGGCACTTAATACTCTGTATGACTGGAACATAAGCTGCTGTTTTGTTCAAGAACACAGCCTAACCCACCTTTTCAGCTATTAAACTATAACTATTTCACCGTAAACTGTAACTATTTCAGGGAGATCAAGATGTTCTAGGCACAGCCTATTAATTCATTGCCACCACCCCTGTACTTCCAAAACTTTCTTGACAATGAATAATCAAAAAACTTCCTAACAAATTATAGACAACCACCTACTGCTCCAATCCCTCAAGCCATTTCCAATTTGCAGCAGCAGGCTCTTCAATCATCATGCTAAGGTCGACATTAGTTTTTACATTAATTATTTAAAACAAAGACTCTTATGAGAAAAGTAAAAACCAAGAGATTATTAGTATGAAGATATACTACCACAGGTCTATTACATGGATTAACTGCCATAATACTATTAACAACTTCATAATAATTTGATTACACTGGGAGAACTGTAAACGGAAAAAGAGCATTTAGGTTTACTCTGTTGCAGCGTTATGATGAAAGGTGAAAAAGGAGACATTTAGACCCCTACTAAAGCTATTAAGAATTCACTGTATAAGCTTCTACTCCTCTCTGGTAATAAAGTTCATAAAAGCAACCCATGACTTAACATGAAAGACTTAGAGAATTAGATTTATAGTACTTCCAACTAAATTGTATTGGAAGAAGAGAGAACTTCCTGTGTATGAAGTCACTGACCGGACCAGTGCACTTGTCTTAAGCATTAGTAATAATTCTGTACAGTGAATTTATTCATAATTCAAGGTAAGACACAATAATGGCTCAATTCTTATTCTCTAAGAGGTATTTCTATCCACAAGAACTGAATAAGCGCATAGTCCTGAAAGCGGTGGCTGTGATTGCTTCCAGATTCAAAACCATGTTAAATATAGTACTTTACACATTGACCCTGCAAACATTTATACAGAAGAGTAACTTTAAGATATCTAATATATTCAATCCACTATCTAGCACAGAACAGGATTATATTCTGTTAGCACTGTACAAACACAGAACAAAAAGACAACCTACTGCCTTCAGGAGCCTACAGTCCAAGTTCAGAAAAAGGTAAGTCTTCACATCATCAACAACTGATGTCAGATTTTCAGTGCAAGCTCCTAAGAAAATTATGTTTATGCGATGGCACTGCATGTACACTGTATATATATATGCTTTTGGCTGCTAATCCCCACCTTATAGTTCTAAATCCACTGACTGATTTCAACCATATCTGACAGAGAGAGAGCCATATAGCTGAAGTAGCCATACTGGTTCATACCACAGGTCCATCTAGATCAGTAATCTGTCTCCAACAGCGGCAAACAAAAAATACAGAAGTATAAGAATGGGGGAAGCATATAAATAAAGATGCTTCCCAAACATTTTCCAGCCTTCAGCAATTTGCAACTCAGGCAGTTGGGCTGTTACTTCAGTTTTTAGCAGTTGGCTGCTTGGATAAGCACAGGCTTCTAGGTGGTACTGCCTGACCCATCAGCACAACAACAGAGAATATTGTGTTTTTAACTTTTAATGTTTAGTCTTCAAAAATCAAAGCATACATAAAATTGGTCAACCAATCTGGACTGCTGCTACTCTAACATATTCATGTTGCTACTCATTTCTATAATCATTAGATGCAGCTCTGAGATTTCTGGGCACGCTGCAGAAGCAAAGCTTGCTCAAGCAAACAGGAACTCAATTTGAAGGCCACAGAATTACAGCGCCCAAAATTCTAGATTAAACCTGCAGCTTGGGAAACAGCGTCTAACATTTTAACTACTTGTTCAATTAAACTTTCTGTTCTTTTTCAAAGAGCCCAAAACAATGTCACCTCTGACACAAAAATCTCTAGTTCTCTGCCATTGCCTTTTTCTACACAACCAGAGTATTTTTTAGGTTTAAATATTTAACATAGCATTTGATAAGCTCTTAAAACCACATCTGCAAACATGCCAAGAGAATAAATTTCTAAAGCATGAAGCAAGAATACTTTTTTTCCTCGTCTGGCTTGATTCCTAATTGTAAATTTTTTTTTGAAATATATAGTAGCTTTACTTATCTCCTCTAATAACGTATTCTAAATTGAATTAACAATCCTTCCTGCAGAAGCAAACCTATTGTCTGAATGTTCTTTTCCATTCCATGAAAATTCAAGAGGAAGCAGAGCTGATGTCCAAAGAAGACATATGTAAAACATCTTTACTCTCTTCCTGATATTTCAGGAATCCAATATTATGGATGGGCAATTCACCTTGGACATCAATGTTATATAGCTATTCACTACCAGAAAAGAAAGATAAATTTCAAGTGCTGTTTGTGAAATATTCCCAGTCTGTCATGCAGTGTTACTGCCCAACAGTAAAATATAAAAATTGAAAGTGAGCTTCCAATCTGCATCACTAAATCCTTTTTCAAAGCCAGAGCTTTTTTTTTTTTTTAACATTACCATATACAAATAATTACGCTCTGTATTTCAAAAAAGACATTATTATGCAAGACATATGGAAACATCTGTAGAGGATACCACAAGCTGAGAAAACTGTTCATTTGACGCAGGGCTGTTGGCAGATACGTTCATGCTGGTTACTCTCCCTCACAGCTGTTCTACCTTCACCAGAACCACAGGATTAAATATCATTGCACCAGATAACATCATATTTATCAGAGGTTGCATCAACCTACACTAACCTCAAAATTACATTAAATTATCTCTGAGAATGGCTTATGGTGTTCAAATAACACCTAATTGCCTATCATAAAGAGGCTTTATAAGACTGTATATGGGAGCAGGGACTTTGATGCTGCATCAAGATCAGCCAAAAAGTCGCAATGTTTAATATCCTTGTTATCGTGAATAAGGACTGGACTTTATATTTCCTGAATATTGTAGGTACCTGAATTTGTTCTTCATAAATGAGAAAGATAAACATGGCCACATGATCTACAGAAGGGGAAAACAGCACATTCCTACCTGAAAGGTGTACTGCCAGGACAAACATGCTAAAGATCAAGGCAGTATATTATAGTGACAGAGTGATGCTGATTAATATTTTAGTCAGAAGACCAGAGACATAGCAGAGGCAGATGCAAAACTTGTTTTGCACCTTTAGTGATATGGAGCGTGCGTGTTACATTGAACGGCATTAACATGCTCAGGGGTACTTTAACACCCTTTATTCTGAAGACAAAAATCAGGCCTGGACAACGACATAAAAAGAGAGTAGGGCGAGGCGGGGGGGGGGGAAGTCAGGGAGTCAGGGAGGGGGTTGCCTAGTAAAACAGGAATAACACAAAACAGATCTGGGCCTGTTACTTCAAGTGCCATCTAAAAATTCCTCTAGTCCCCCAGCACGATCACTCTCCTGGTGGGGTGGGCCTGGGTGCCTCTCCGAGCAAGGACTATTTGCTCTGCAGCTTCACACAGGGACAGACTAGGCCCAATGCCACCCCCTCACTGTCTTTTCACTGGGTGGAAGTTGGTCTCTCTACGTCTGCCTTCCATTTTAACTGTTTCAACCCTACTTACCTTGCTAAAATAATTAATTTCAGAAGTACCAACACACTGCCCCCAGTATGGCATGAAAGGGGATCATTCCCACTCAAATGCCAAGCCCATCTGCTCCCTGTGGCTACATTCAGAATAAATTTGGAACAACTCAAATGACGTTAACAGAACTCAGCTACTGTAAAATACTGGGAATGACCCCCTTTGAGAGGAAAAAGGATGAAAGCACATTCATCTTCAGCATTATCCCTGAAGCAGCAGAACTTCATATCCGTGCCAATGGAAAGGGCGTAAATGAGCTGAGGGAACATCCAACTGGGTTAGGAGACTATTAGAAAGGGCTTGGGAGCAGTTGGGAAAATTGGTCAGGGGCCAAATATGTCAGAGAAAACACTGGAAGGGGCCAGGGGAGTGCTGGAGAGTTCTCCACCTTCAGTCCAAAGCCAAACCAGGAGGTTTCCAATCTGTGAGCGCTGAGTTTTCGCCAGCTTTTTTTATTTCCTCACCCAGCCTCTGCCCTAGGTGTTCATTACTTTAAGAGCCATGGGGCCATTAAAGCTAAGTGGAATTATACAGCATTATCTGTGAAAAGAAACAGCTATTTCACCAGGCAATGCCACGTCATTTTGGATCCCTAGCTAATGCCGTCCTGTCACACTGACACTACACTTTAGTTTAACCAGTATGAAGAATATTAACACAATCAGTCATCTTAGAGCCAGGTTTCAAATTAGCCTTGCATTCCAATCTTAAACCTCTAATACATTTTAAATGACCTTCAGATCAAGTAGATACAAGCAGGAAAAGATTGTAGGCCCTGATAAATGAGGTCTATATTTCTTTATTTTACTTCAGCAAAGACTTAGGCATTCGACAGATTCTTTGGGGACAGTTTTTGTATGTCAGCATTTAGCAGGCTGTAGCTAGGGCTGCAAAGCAGTTTCAGTAACAAACTCTTTAATGTGAAATTCTCCCCCTTAGAGACTGATTTTTTCATGCTTAGTCTCTCCCCTGTGATCCCAGATTGTTTTAGAAATATGTTAAGAACTTCCTTCTTCATGTTACGAGAACTACTCTTTTCTGTCTTCATAGATATAAGGATAGGTACAACAGTTAAGCAGCACAAGACTTGGAAAGAAAATATTTTTTAATTCACGCCTAGAACACTTCTGAACAGTTATCTCTAACACTTACAACTTCTCATGGCTCTTTTCTGTAGAAATGCAGTAATTTCAGACTTCTCACATCCCCTTAACATTAGTACTGTCTACTTTACAGTTGGGAAATGGAGGCAGAGATGTATCACTGATTTATCCCACCTAACTTTAGGATGTACCAGTGCCTAGGGAAAGAGACAGATACCTCTAGAGATCAGTTTTGCCTATCTAGATCCGAATAGTCCTTTGGAAGTACTTTTTTTCCTCCTGATTTATCATGCTGAGGACCTAGACTTCCACCTTGACCCTCTCAGAAAGGCTGGATGAATCCATGCTTACATGAGTTGTGGAAGTCCAGGCAGAGCAGAAAGCAACATATAAAGAGAGGACAAACTGAGAAGCAGGATCAACAGACACACCGTAAATTCTGTGTGCCTCTAACCTTAGGGATCTTCTTTTCCAATACATGATGCTCCCAGACCAAAGTCTTGCATCTGTTCAAGACCACTTACCCTAACACTGGTACCCATGACTTTACAGCAATGGGCCAGCACTTTGCAGAGCTAGGAGGTCTGAATACAGTTATGTGCTTCTATACCACAGAAGTCCTATCTGACATGTAATGTAAACTGTGCCAAAAAGTCAACATTTTCAATATGGGAAAAATTCGTTTTTCCCCTTACCTGCCTTTCTGCTAAGGAATAAATGGAAATCTGAGAAAAGAGTTAGAAGAAACTTATGCAACTATGTATCATCTCAGAAGATGCAGCAGACTAGTTTTTGTAACTACTAAAAATCACATTTCATTTCTTCAAAATGGCATGTATGACTATGATGTGTTTCATATCAAGGTACTTTATTACAGAACTTAGTGTTAAACAGTTAAAACGTCTGTACAGTGTACATGACATTTACTGTTGTCCTTCATTATACTGAGCATCTCTCTGGAACTGCTATTTATTTTCCAATCTTTTTTTCTAATGAGTTTGTTCTATATTTGTATTGTAAATGCCTGTCTCTATTTATATTCTATTTCTGAAACTTACAGCATAGCCTTCTCTGTTTACAAGTCAATAGTCTTTTTCTTATGGAAATTACCTTATCCCAAAACAAAGAAAAAAAATTCTGAACCTTTTAATTCTTGCAAATGTTTTTTCTTGAGTTTGGAGTTTAACTGATGCCATGACAGAAAGGCACTAATAACCAGAGTGCAGAGGATACAGCCCAAACCCAATGGCAAATTTTCAGGTCAATGTTGTTAGCAAATGGATGTTTTTCTTCCTCTCTCCTCACCCTTCCATACCCCTGCATTTATTTTGAGTCTGATCCAAAGCCTATTTAAGCCAATGGGAATCTGAATTAAACCCATTCTAAACTTATTAGAAGTAAATCAGATCTTGACATTTCTTTCATGAAGGGAAGGATCCAATTTTGATAAAACCAGTATTTGCAAAAGTCTCATACATTCTGTGCACAGGAAAAACAACCACACTGTATTTTCCACAAAATGCACATAGCTATTATAGCTATTATGTCAATCCATGATCACCTATGTATATTTGTTTTTAAAAAAATACTGTGTTTTGCAAGAATTTTACAAGATTAAAGGCCACAGGAAAAATAGATCACCTGCACATCTAAAACAACATTCAACTCCTTTAATTTCCCCACTTTGAAACAAAAAATATCTTTTTGTCAGCACAGAAAGAATATTCCACCCTCTGCCAATCCCATTATCTTCTTACATAGAGCAGTAGGCCTGTATTTTTCAACAGCAAGTAGAAGGGAAAAGATGCTTTCAATCCATCCCAAGAAATAGCTTGTAGAAGTTTATTTTGTAGACACAATGAAATGAATAAAACATCCATTCAAGATTGCTCAGCCACCTCCTGAAGACACAAACATGTCAAAAGCTGATCAAGGGTTTGGGGGCGGGGGGGAGAATCTTTTATTTTCTCTGCCAATTCTTCAATGAATTCTCTTTCTCCCATTGGGAGAACAGTGACATTTCTTCAGGAAGAGCACTGTCAAAAATAAGGAAACAGAAGTTTATTTCAGCTAACATTTGACTTTCAACAGTCAAACGTGCAGATGGTATCCCAATGAAAATTCTTGTGCACAATATAGGAAAAATTCAGATCAAAATGGCTCAGGCTTTCTTTCAGAGACTTAAAATGAGCAAGCGTAACACATTACAGTATTAGTTAATTAATACAGCATTCATTATTACTGCTATAGGAAGAAAGAAATTATAAATGTTAAAATTCAGTGCTGGGAGACATTAACTCAGTCCAGAGATTTCCTACCTGTATTCACAAACCACCCAGCTTGGAGAGCTACCCACAGAAACCTATGAAATTTCAAGGGCATTGATTCCCTATCAGCAGGGAAAGAAATCAAGTCCCCTCCATATTCCCTGGTCCAGAGAAGGAGAAAGCATCCTTTAATCTCTGTGACAACAAATAGACAGCAATTTACCTGAAGTGATATTTTTTGTAGCTTCCCTCTCCCTTCCCCAAGTCATGACACAAGCAGCCTGAAGTGCATTTCTCAGGGAGGAGACAGAACACATACCACTCTTAATCAGTTGCACTAATTAACTAAGGCACAACAGGATGATGATCAAAAAATTTTTGAACAGAAGAAAGAGGTCCAGAGTATGGATGTAAAGGACATAGAGGACTACAGTGAAAAAATAGGAATCATCAGATACCTGGAAATAATGTGAATTCCCATGAATAAAATAAAAAGGCAGTAAATGTGCTACCAGAGAAATGCATCAACCAGGAAGGGGAAAACAGATGCTCAAACACGTCTGTTCAGTTCTTTGGTTCCTATCCAACTCAAGCAGTGTCCATTTTCTCAGCAGGTTAAGCTATTTGGAGAACTGTCAGTCCCTAAGAAATATTTACTCCTCAGCGCCTTAAGAGAAATAGCTTAGGGAAATGTGCAGGGTCTCTGATCACAGCTCAGGCAAGTCTTTGTTTTGGTTTTAGTATCCTGGTACCTAGGGTTGTCCTTTTTTTTTTTTTTTACTTTCTCAGAGCAAAGAATACTAATGGTCTGTGGCTGTGCATGACTGGCTAATATGAACAAGGACTGAAAGATCTGCAATCTGAAAAGCTAACTCACCCTACCCGGGAGCGGCGTTATGACTAAGAAGCAGCTTAGTCTGAAGTTTGGAAAATGGCTTTGTGTCTAAAAATCAAGACTAGCTGCTAAGTCTTTCTTTTCTTTAAAAAAAAAAAAAAAAAAGCAACTTACATACCCCTCCCCCCACAAATCAATGCATTATAGATACATTCCTCTGGATCTGTCTTTAATTATTAATTACCATTCAGCTTTGCAGTGACTCTCATGGTTATTTCACACTGACAGACCAGAGAGAAGGGTCCATCCCACTTCAGCTAGAAGAGGGGTAGGGGGATGGACAAAAGTAAAAAGGGAGGGAAAAAATCAGTAAGCCTCCAAGACAGTCTGTTTATTTTATAGTTTCAGAAGATGATGCTGTTTAAAAATTTTATTTTCAACACCAAAGTTAAAGGACAGAAATAAAAAATTAAATAACTGCCTGTAGCTAAATGTTTCCTATTCAAAATGCTTAGAATTCAGCTGCAAATCCATGGAAATAGATATTTCTTAAAGGAATTGCAACTACAACCTTAATTCCAGTAATTTTCAATACAGTAAAGTATAACGGTCCTCATAGTAGGTAATGGCAGATAATGATCACAAAAGCTAAATGTTTTCTGCCTAAATTCATAATGAATCCAAGTGGATAAAGGCTACGAGGTAGATGTTTACTAGGGTGGTAAATGAGGTAATTCTTTCCTCAACTAAAAGGAAATTGAAGAAAACAAACAAACAAAAAACCGAAACAAACCAACCCCCAAGAATACATGTTTTTACAGAAATAAAACATTTTGCTTCCCGGTGGTGGTTCTTTTTTACTGTGAAGTGAATGATTTCTGTACTTAGGCATCTCAGACAGCTTGTAAGGCATTTTGTAGCCTAGGTTTTAGATTCACTAAAGTGTAGGTTCTCGCTCCTAAGATGTGCCTGTAGTCTAGCTTACCCTAACATTACTTGTATTTTGTGTAAGATCCTATGATTTTTCCAGAAGGTTTATGCATCAGAAAAAGGCATGATATTCTGATTTATTCTAAATGATTAATTTGATATGTTGCTCTTATATTGGGAAGGGGGGACAGGGACAAAATTCCCACAGTCAACACTGTTTGCCTGTGACACAGGGATAAGAAGAAGATGGTCTCTCGATGGAGCAATGAGGCAGCAACAATTCTGGGCAGCGGAAATGACCCTCGTAAAGCACAGAACACAATCATAGTTCCTAAAAAGGCTCTCTTCATAAAGAGGCGGTAAGCCAAAGATCTAGGTTCTTTGCATCCATTATCTCAGGCACTGTCTCATCCCAGGCTGTGGCTCCCCTCAACTCCCTGAAGGAACATACGCTTGTTGGGAGGTGCACTTGGGCAGGTGGGACTGCAACTAGAGCCAAGCACGTGTCCAGGAGGAAAAGGGATCTCTCCTGACCTCCTACAGAGTGATGCTCTGAGGTGTCAGATAATTATCATCTTGCTTGAGATTTGCAGCCATTATGAACACTCAAAGGACAACAGTCAAATGGCCCTCGAATGAAAGGAATAAACTGAGGGCATCTCAGATGCAAAGTCCAAGGCTAGAAGGGATCACCTGGTCCTTCCTGTCCAGCTTCCTCTCCTCCTTCCCTTCCAGACCCAGATACATATAACTCAGAAACATGCTTAAAGCACATTGCTCAAAATACAGCTACCTACATTTCAAAAAATATACAGCTCCTAGATCTCCCTCTAGTAAGAGTGCCAGTATTTCTTTATACGGACAGCCAGGTAATGATGACTTATTTCTAGACTAAATTTGTCTGCCTTCGATCTTCAGCTATGGGATCTTGTCATGTCCTTGTATAGGAGATTAAAAGGCCCCTACTGATGAATATATTCTCCATATATAAGTACTTACATACAACAATCACATTACCTCTTGACCTTTTCTCTTTGATGAGATTAGTGACTGGCCTCCCTACAAGTCACCTCAAAGCTTATTTTCCAGTATCTGGACCATTTTTTGTGGGTCCTCTCCCCACCCCTCACCCCTTATCTTCAGCGTATGTCCTCTAGAATTGAGGACAATTCTGAGGTGAGGGCACCAGATCTGAACAGCAGCTACCAGAGGCAAAGGCAAGTTAATTTTCTGCCTTGTACTTGATATACCCTTTATGGACAGCCCACAAACAGCTTATGGGAGCCTCATCACAGGTTTCCATGAATAGTGATTCTGGGATAAGCCAGCATAGTGCCGCTGTTGGACAGCTATGTTAAACATTTTGTTCTTCTTTCCCTAAAAAAACTTGGCAAACACGCCTAATAAAATTAGGGCATGCAGAGGGGGGATTAAATGAATGCAGACACATACAAAAATAATCAGCATTTTTTCATCCACGCCACCAGGTTCTCTCCAAGAATCCAAGAGCTTTCCAGGCCCAGACATTATTCATCTCTCAGACTCCGGAGAGCTGTTTCTAATCCGTCTCCTCTTGTTTAGCTTTAGGCTTTGTAGACCTCCACCTACACCTCCAGCAATAATTATTCTAACTAGTCTCTGCTTCCCTGGGCTAATTGCCAATAGAATCCGACTGATTTTCTGCAGAAGAAAGAGCAAGTTTGTCAAGAAAAAGTCTGCAGCTGGAGACAAGGAGGGAAAAAAAAAAAAAAAAAAAAAAAATATGAAAGAGAGCACAATCTTCCAAGTTCAGTTCACAAATACAGATAGGAATTTCTGCATCAAGAACAAACCTCATGAGCCCTCTTTGCCGTACCAATTCAGTTTACGTACATGTTGAGCAAGCTACCCCCCCCAATAACATTACAGTGACTTCTGGGTTGCTACTTCCCAAAACAGCCTTCCACCCTGAGAGTCTTATATCCTTTTTTTTTTTTTTTTTTTTTTTTTTTTTTTTTACTTCCTGATATACAGCTCTTCATCTGGCTGTATTAAAACGAATTTTGCTGGAACTTCGCCATCTAATCAGCCATTTCAGATTATCCTTGCAACCACCTTCATTATCTTAGCAATTTTCGTGCCATCTACAAATTTAACAGCAAAATTCACATCAGCGTCCACATCAGTGATTGAAACTACAGAAATACTGACTAGCACTGGATTCAGAACTAAAGCCTAGAAACTAAGGTAATAATTTTTCACAAAATTGTGAATTAAGTCCCCACTGCTTCCCTGAGGGAGATTTTTTTTTTTTTTCTTCCTGGCACTTGCCCCAGGCGGATGATTTTAGCTGGTGGAAAACACACTTCAACTTCTGTAGCTGACAGACCTGCCTTAGATTGTAAACATCCAAGATCCTTTTTTCAACACTAAGCCATCATTTGCATTCACAGCTTTTAAGGAAACACCATGTGTTCTGACCTGTCATATTTACCCAACACTAAAAAGCCTACCAGGAAAAATAAATTTTATTCTTGTAACGCAATGGGTTACATTCCTAATTGCAGAACTGGAAACAGTTAAAAAAGGAAACTGTTCACTGCATTACATCATGCTCAGCACTAAAGTGGCTCCAGTGTTTCAGTTAGCTTGAGGGCTTGCAATGTGCTTGCTCCAATCAAAAGACACACTCTCACTCATCTCTCCGTAACTTGCGTCTTCATCACCTCTCCAGGAAAATGAAGCTTTAGAATTTGTACTTAATATCACCATTATAACTGAGCACTCTCTACCCTCCTCTCTTCTTTCAAACTGGGTTTCTCTCCTATCCCTTTTTTCTCAGAACTGGAATACACGGTGCAAAGGCAAAGATTTACGTAACTCATCCTTCCAGGTTGCATTCAGCTTCTCGTGGCAAGTTTGGCATATAAATTAAGTCCCCTTACATCCAGGTAGTTGTGGGGATCCTACCATTGATATTTATCATTCAGCAACTCCCTATCAAGAACTTCATACAAAACCTAAAATACTGTGTCCATTTTTGGGATCCTGCTGCAACGAAGACTGACAGACTGGAGTGAGTCCAGTAGAGGATCACGGTTAGAGAGCTGAAGCACATGACAGATAAAGAAAAGTAAGGGAGCTCCATTTGGAGGGTAAATTCCAGTGGGATATAAAAGGAAAAATATTTTCATCGTGAGACTAGTTAAGTACTAGGACAGGTCACCCAGTGAGGCTGGGGAATCTCTATCCTTGGACATCTCAAAACATGCCAGGCCCTTAACAACTTCATCTCATTTTTTATATAAGCCCTACTTAGAGCAGGAAGGTGGGACAGACGACCTCCAGATGTCCCCTCCAACCTCAATTATTCTGCAATTCTATGTCACATGAACTGCTTTTAAATTAATCTCATGTGCCTTAATATCTCATGTGAATATCATATTTTAAGACAAAAGAGTTCCTGATCAAATTTCTACGTCCAAAACTTTAGAGGAAACCAAGTATATTTTAATACCATAACCATTTTCATGACTTTGTAAAGAAAACAAAGGTTTTATTCTCCTTTTAATAACGGCTTCATAAAAACATATTTGAATAATTTATAATATATCAACTCTACTACTGCTATTGCAGTTAGCTCTTCTCACTATGGTAAGCAGACAGTAAAAAGTCTTATTTTTCCTTAGATAAAGCAAGTTCAGAGACAGCACTTCTAGTCAGACTTTACAATCTCTAACTCGGTTTCATGGCATAATTTGTGGGCAGAGTACTGAGTACATTGCTAGGTTTCAGCTCTTTTTTACCTTTGCTGTTTTCATCTCCTTGCTCATTATCAGTATGGCAACAGAAACCCTATAGCTATAATAACTATAGCTTAACCTAAACCCCTTGAAAAAAATTTAGTACGAATATACTCACTTACTAATGAGTATGACTAATAACAGTCTTTCCCTCCCCAAAAATGACTTTCTTTAGTACACCAATAGTTGTACCGAGTGATTTGGTCCCAGTTATTAAGCAGGGTAGTGGCAGAGCTGCGACCAGAGCCGAGGCCTTGTAAGTACACCACCTTTACCACTGGACCATCCTGCCTTCACACATCTCAACCACTTTTTCCAGCGAGATACTGTAATTCATTTGTATATATGGTTAAATAAATCAATAAATATCAACAATAGGCTTTAATAATTTGTGATATTAAACATTATGAATTTAGGGGTATTTGTTATAGACTAGCAAGTATATTTTTAATTGTGACACTTAAGAGTTGAGCCAATAATTTTCCCCAGAGAAGAAGCAAGAAATATTCTCACTTCTTTTCCTCAGCACTGTTATATACACTCTTCGCAAAGGGGGGGCACTATATACCAGTGATAAATGAATGATCTTCCAATACACAGTCTATAAAATGTTTTTAAATATTCTGGATGAAATGTTGCATTGAAATACAATGCCACATCATATGCTGTCATTTTACAGGTAAAACTATATGCTGTTGCAGTATGCCTTTCACTCAAATTCATGTAACTGAAAAGCAAGGGGAGAAAGGTAGTGGCAGGATGGCTCATTTTGACAAAGTACCCTGTAACAACCATATCAATTAGGTTTGCATAGATCTCCAAGTGAGAGGCAGTTAATGAAACAGTGATCATTTTCCCCAACTCTAACTTAGACATGTTAATTAAAAATTAGAGGAAATCATCATCATATAAAATGAGTTCACTGAGAGAGAGAGAGTATAAAAATACCTACCAGGCAGTGCTCTGTACACGAGACTTCTTTTCAACACTAATTAAAATGGGTATTTCTGCACATGCAAGTCTATCCAATGAAACGCAAATAATAGCGCGAGTTTAACATTTAATGATTTCTCTGTTAAAGAGAAGGCTTTCATTCAGGAATGCTATAATTTACTCTGCGTAAGATCCACTTAATCATCATGTTTACTGCCTCCTTTTCTTTCCCACATTTCCTTTTTCTAGTCAGCCATGCAATTGGCAATTTAAGATTTAAATTCTGACCACTTAAGCCTTTATCTATCGCATTTCCCAACCCCCATCTTTATTTTCCTCCTTGTACTACAGATGATCTAGCTGAAAATCTCCCAGAGCTGACAAAATGAGCCAGTTCCACTGGCGAATAAAACACTAGTGAGTACAGCTTCACCCCACAGCGGAGGAATTCCCCCTGGCAGCAGGATGAGTTCAGTTCAGCTGCACAAGTGAAAAGAAGGGGGGGTTACAGAAAGCTTTGCAGAGGGAGGGGGAAGAAGCCAGGTCAAAGGAAATAAGGAGAAGAAGGTTACTGCTCTGGAGGCTCACATCCTGAAAACTCAGATCGAGTTCCTCTGATGGCAATTTTTCAGCCTCTTAAGGAAGTCTCCTTCACCTTAACTCCCCATGAGTAGAGTAAAGATACAATAATTCTTTGTTTTTCTCACATAGTCCTTGGCTTGCTAACGCTTTCTCTCATATATGTGTAAAGCATTTAGTGGGATGAGATCTTAAGGAAATACACAGTGGTTAGCAAGATTAAAGGATGCAACATCAAGCACTCCATAGACCAGCAATGCTAGGATTAAAACCACTAGATCTTTGTCATCTCTGTCTTTCTCCTGTCTGTCTCTTCCCAGATAACCCCGGTTCCCAGTCTACCATGAGAATCTATTACCCAAATCAGCTTCTCATGCCTGTGTATTCACAAGCAAAGCTGCTAACTTAGAGGAGACTATTTTTAGCTAGGGTGCCTGGTTTCCCAGAGCGACCAGGGCTATAGCTGCAAAGCATGTCTTTCACATCTCCTACCGCAATGAGGTAGAGCAGCCAGACCGGGCAGCAGGGCTGCTATAGCAGGATGAGTGAGCGGGACCTGCCCTGAGCACTCACTTGACTCTAAGATAACATTAACTCTTTTGAACACGCTAGCTTAAATGAAAAATTTAACAGACTGCAAAGACAAGACTGAATCTATACCCTACATTCATAACAAAATGATTAAACAAACTTCTTTTTATTAAGATGTACATGAATGGATGAGCAAGGGGAGATGAGTCACTTTTCCTTTTGAGGCCAGAGAGATTTCTATTAAATCCATCCTGCTACTGCAGCAGAAGTGGAAGGAGTCTGGGCTAGTAGCCCACTATGAAGAAGAAAGAAAATAATGGTGTATTGTGAAAACCACAATGGAGGCTAATGGCCAAAAATGTCATGAATTGCTGTCTTAATCAACACTGCTAATCAAAAAAAAACCCCAAAAACAAAAGCCACTGACAAAGTATTTTTATTGTTAAACTGCACACAAACACACAGAGAAGACCTCAGAACCTTTCAGAGCAAAAGGACCCATAGCTTAAGAAAAAAAAAACCTAAAGAAAAGCAACGCAGCTGCAGCAAGTGGCCACAGCTCACTGCAACAAGCATGGACTTGTTCAGCTGCGTGAGCAACATTTTCCAAGCCTGAATGGTGACTTTCTCAAATACTCATCACAAACCTAAAATGACCCTTCCCTACCACCCTGTGCAGGGTACTCAAAGGGGACAGAAATCATGACCTTTAGGAAGCATGGAAACACAGGCTTCTATTTAACAAAAGGAGTTTAATATATTAGTGGTGCCACAGTAGGGACAGGCAAGTTCACATAGTTCCCGACTGCACAAGACGTTCCCTCAACAAAAAAAGCTCAGTCTAAGTGTGCAGGATTCCCAGAATCAGAATCCCATCCAGCCAACACTGCGACAGCCCAAAGGGGATTCAAATTAGGAGGAGCTAACCCTGTACTTAAAGCACAGAAACCATGATTCAGCAAAGCACCCAGGCACATACCAAGTATTCATCGAATTAGGGCTCAACTCCTAAAGCTCGTTTTCTAAAGGACAACTGTTTTGCTGACCTAGACAGCAGCAATTCGTTCCAAACCAACTTTTATTCCATTCATACCATGGGCTAGCGAACATCATTGATCAGCTGCAATTTAGAATTAAAGAAAAAAATGCATTGCAACAAGGGTTTTTTTATTAGTCTATTTTTTAATTCTGATATTCCTACTGCAGGAGTCAATTCTTCAAACGTGACCGAATTTTAATGTAATAAAGAAGAGTGCCATTTAATTGATGCTCAACTAAGTTTTCTTTTATAACACACACAAGAATTTTGTAAATAATCTCCTACATGCCTGTAGCACCTTGGAAGCACCCAATATTTCAAATCTATTTATAGAATTAAAGTATAATTGGATAAGCTGTGAGGTTGTTTCTGTCATGCCTCTGTAAATATCAGAGATGTCATGGTTTTGGATTTTTTTTTTTTTTTTTAAAAACCAACCAAAACAAACCAAAAAACCCAGACACTTCATTTCAGCATCTAATTCTCACCCCCACAAGGATGACTGTATCTTCGTTACACCGATGAATTTCTGCTTTTAAGAATGTCTCAGTGTGAAAGAATAAGACTGGCAGTTGCAGTTAGGATAAAATTCTTCCCGCAAAACCAAAACTGGCTGGTCTGGTTTTTTTTTTCCTTCCTTCTCTACAGAGTCAGCCAGTGTTACATGAATATCTCCTGTTACTTGAATGTGATCACTTACACAGTCCATTGTGATGCATCAGAGTAAGTCCCATTAGATTCTACATGAATATATCAAAACCCCTATACCTTGCTAAAGCTGCATCTCCTTTTCTGAACCAGATAATTTCATTTTAAACAGAAAGCATTGGTGGCTTGAAAAAAAACTTTAAAAAGTCATCTGTCCACAAGCCATTCACCATACCTATAGATTATATTTTAAAAGAATCTCAAATAATATGATATATTCTATTACTGTAACATCTGGTAACTGCAAAGTACTGTAAGTCATACTAGAAAAAAAGCTAGCAATAGCCTGTCTCCAAGAGGATAATGCCAGATATGTTAAAGCAAGAAGTCTCCCCTTAATGGCTATACCCTTGCAATAGTACACTGCACCATGAAAAGGAGTCCTTCCTTAACTCATCCTTTAAGACCAATTTATATCCTTAAGACAGTTCTCTGATAGTCGCTGTAGTTTCAGCTTTGAAAATGAACTAGTTTTGTAAAGAATAAGCCTTAAAATTTACAAAAATTATCTGCACCAGTGAGATCCTGCTATGGACATCTATCTCACAGAGATGACTTTCTAGCAACTTCTGCAGACTGTAAAATTATCATCTGTTGAAATGATGCTTCACTGCAGCTGATCAGGATTTGGAAGTGACAGTGTTAACTAGCTGAAAACTATTAAACAGCTCTTAAAATTGTGCATATAATTTGCACCAATTTGCAAACAGATTTTCCTCACAAAAGTCAGTATAATATGCACTTCTGCTATTTCTTCTTTTGGTGGAAAGCCGTATTTCCAAGCATTCCTTTCTTTTATGAACATATCTAACACATTGCTAGACTACAAACATTGCCCTTAAAATGGCAAATCACGTTGCTGATAATGTGAAGGAAAAACTCATTTTACTGTAATCCCCTTCTCCCGGTGTGGGAAAAAAAAAAGAAAGAAATAGGAACAAGCTCAAAATAATAGTAAAATTTCCTTAAAAATTTAAAGCTAAGAAAGGAAAATATTCAGCAATGTGCCTAGTTGTGCTTCATCTGCAGCTGGTTTCATTTAATGGGATCAAATACAGGCGGCAGATCAGTAGCCAGGTTCAGACTGCCTACTTTAAATCTAAAATTAAGATAAGCTGAGTCCAATGGCTGCTTAGGAAGAGCTACAGTGCTCACTGCATGCAAACCTCTCTCATGGTAAGGTTTCAAAAGCAGTCGAGGACATTTAACCACTCATTTTCTTTCAAAGTTTCACCACCTGCTTTACATAAAGAGCTGCTGAATCGGAGTTAGGCTGTAGTTTGACACTACAGCAGAGCTACCCCAAGGGCTCCTGAAAAAACACCCAAGCACTGCATCAGTATTAACTCACCCTGACAGTTCAAATCTGACAAACAAATGCTGAAAAGTTAATTTTCTATTGTCAAGCTTTATGTTGGCTCAGGTATTATCCGCCTGCACTGTTCCAATCACCCCTATGGATCAGGTAACATCTGTCTTCCAGCATCAGGCACGAAGCCAGCATGGGTTTCATGCTGCGCTGCCTGGCTAATTTGACAGCGCTGCTCCAGATCACACTTGGGCTGCTGGATGATGAAGGAGCGTCTGGTCTGGGATTAATGATCACGGAGCCGGACTCTTATTCTGATTCACAGCAACCGGGGAGAAGCAACAGCCTCTTGGAGAAGACAGAGCAACAGTGTGCTGGCCAACGCGCTCCTGACCTGCGGGATCGCACAGCTCAGGGATTAATGGGAAGAGAGCACGCAGGGCCATGCTCAGAGCCCGCAGGAAAACCCTCCCCCAGGACTGTGCGCCGAGGCGACCCCAGTCACAGGCACCTGAAGGCGGTCAGAGCCCATTCACTGCTATGCAGCTCCAGCAGTCAAATTTCTCTTACCTAAGGCAGACACAGGGACAGAGCAACACCCTCACAGCAATCTGCTCGCGCTGCGGAGCCAGACATGTGGGTGAATTCGTTCCCCAGCCATCCTCAATTGAGCAGAGTTGTACAGGTGTAATTCTGACCAGACCAGTCTGGACCATGCTGCATTACAAAATCCAGCCATGTATTTCAGATGCCACCCAGGTTATTTGCCGTTCAGTGGAAAACGTCGAGACACACTGTCAGTCTGGGACCCCATTACTGGATTCTAATTTAACGGTGTTATAAGCTGATAACAAAGATCCCTGGGCATTTAAATTTATTTTTTCTTAAAACCTCCAAAGACAGAAATGGCAACACTCTGAGTTGATAACAAACTTAAGTGAACCATGAGTGTTTGTAAGGGGAGAGAGCTTAACCTCCACAGAGTACAGGAAGCAACAGTTCAGTGTAATGATGTTTGTTGTCACTTGTGTTTTCCCCGAGGACTGCTTCCATTGCAAAATTTATCTTAGGTTACAAATAAGCAGAAAGTCTGTAACAACCGAAATGTAAATTATTCCTTTTTACAGAATATTTTGAGTAAAATAAATTCCACAACAATTCCCCTGCGCCTCACTGAGGTGACCAACCATGACTTCTCCAAAAACACAAGTTTCTGTATCCAGCAGGTTTCCGTGGTACAGCAAGAATGAAGGTGACTGAGTCACATCACTTAATCCAGTGATGAGCTAAGTGGCTTGTTAATATAAAGACAGTCTTACTCCTGCTATGGAGTTTTTCATGTTAGGATCATACAGGTTTTTGCTACTAAGTAAATAAGCTTCACTGAACTTTACCCTAGTTACTTTAAATTAAATATATGCATCATGATTAGAAAAAAATCCTGAAGTTCTTCCTTAAACAGTGACTGCCAAACTCAAATCCTCCCTGCTTCAGAGACGTACATGGACTAAAGGAGCATCTCCATTCTCAATGTGATACCAAAATAGTGCCTTGGGCTATTACAAAGTCCTGCAATATGCACACACTGTCTGATGGTTTGTGGGTTTTTTTAATTGTTGCAAAGAGGGGGGAGAAAATATTTTTTTACCAGAGGTGGTTTGTTGGTTTTTTTGATGACCCACACATTTGTTTTTCCGACAAACCTAAACATGAAGCACAACTCTAAATGCTATTAAGTAGATGAGATGAGGTGATTACGTAGATGAGATACTAACATGAAGAAGTAATAAACTGTAAATATCAAGAGATCCAAAAAGATGTACAAAATGTGTGAAATACAAACAAAAACTGTAAGATAGGCTCTAGAATCATTTAGACACAACCCAGAAAATAACAAACTGTTAAGAAAATTTGAAAGCTTTTCCTACTATTTAGTAAGAAAGATACATGTATCAGAAATCTTTATGCCACTGTTAGATAAAGAGAGATGTTCATATGTCCATTTTCAGAGCACTACTCAACTTGCTGCAAAACAAGCAAATTGAGATATTACTTGGGGTGGTTTTCTTGTACCACTAATGAATCATGGTGCTTCTAAAGCAACATAAAATTAGGAACAGATGCATTAAGTGTCCAGGGATGTTAACACCAGGTAGCAGAGGCGACTTGACATTTATGCATTTGTGACAGCACCATAACCGAGCCTGCATCTCAGCAGCGTGCTCTCTAAACACAGCCAGCCATATCACTGCCCCTCTGTTTCAAAAGCTAAGGGAAGCAGAAAAGAACTCCCCTGTGAAGTACCATGGTTCACTAAAGAGATACCACCATAAAACCACACAGTCAGGATTTCATTTAGCATGATAGTTGAGAAATACAACTGTCTCCACTCTGTTCCCAGCACAACTGCCTTCGGCAGACACCAGGACTTTACACACAGTGGCAAGAAATAACCGTACGCCCAAGAGCCGCTGCAGTGGGGTCACAACAATTCACAGACATAGTGACAACCAACTACTGGCCACTGTAAGGCTGGGACAACGTGACAAAGGTGCAAAATGCTGGCAACTGTCAATTATGCCCAGACGTGGTCAAATTATTCAAGCTGCCAATTAACTGTACAGGGTTATGGATGTAGCTCTCTGCAGAGCATGCTAAGGTTTATTTGCTGAGGTGCAGCAACAACTCATGTTTGCTGCTTCTTGCCCAGGTTTTGTCTAGAAGCAGAACAGAGGTATTTTATGTTCACAAGCTGAGCTAATTAGCCTTTCCAGAAACCTGGGGAGCTCAGTACAGTGATTCAAGGGTCTTTAAATTGCACTCCAAGCATATCTGGGATGAGGTACATTATCGAAAGCCTACGCTGACCTCCAATACACTGGATAATAGAGGAATGACTACAACCATGATCTCTTGACTTACAATGCAAGGATCTAATCGCTATACCAAGTGATGAGAAAGGCTACCTAAGGCCTTTATACTGCTACAAATCCTCAGAAGAGTAAATTAAATCACAGGCACAAATACAACACACGCAGCAATCCTGAGCTTTACATGAAGAATTCATTTCCACTGTCCATTTAAATGTAGGTGAGAACACTGATCAGACATAGCTTTTCCAAAAAGAAAATAAATTTGTTTCTTCCCAATGCCAAGGCTTCGCTTCCATTTTCAAGGCACTTCATACAGCTACAATCAGTGTTTAACCCTCTGTTGTCTCTTTTGCTCTGGTTTTAATTCATATCATCTAAAGGTATCACCTGAGCTTGTTAAATTATCTACTGGCTGCTTAAGTACATTTTATTTGATTCCCATTCTGTTTATTCAACACAGGCCTCTTATGCCACACTCCTGAAAACAGTATCTGAGCACATTACAGAAGTATATTAAACTGTGATTAAAACCTGCTACGTATGAGCCTTCTCCGAGCTTCCTCTGGACAGAATTCTGCATGCCACCAAGAATTTTATTTTAGAGCCTTAAAAAATAACACAAGTCTAAGCTGCTGTGTGTTTGCTTTCTAAAAAGGCAAGGCAAAAAAATATGGCTTGTACAGGGAAAAGAAGTTGATGAGCTTTGCAATGGTCCAATATTACACAGAAAGATATATATTTCCACAGCCTGCCACGTGTTACCCCTTACTAGACAATAGGAGCAGCCATGCCATACTGCACAAGTCCAACTAAGTCCTTTAGCCAAAGGATTTCCCTCAATATTATGATGGGGGATGCTTCTGTGTTGACCCTCCTTGGTCAAACCCCTCTGGGGGTTGCCTTTATCTGAAGTCTGAGGCAATTAATGTTAACATTGCTTAGTGCTGAGACCTGTGACTGCATCACATCCTCTACAAGGGATTAGTGTGCCTTCTTGCACCTGAGATATGTCACCCAATCCACTGAAACCCTCCTAGCAGATAAAGAAAATTTACTCTGGTGTTACCTTTCCCCTTTATAACTATTCTGTTTTGCTTGGAAGCCTGGTAACCCTAGCAATGAAAGTCATCATAACAATGAGGTTAAAGAAAAAAAAAAAACAACCCACCCTACTAAGTTTCAGCAATTGAGAATCAAATTTAAGTCATAAGAGTCTTCCTCCCCTCCTTCCCCCCCCCGCCCCCAGCGCAACAAATAAAGTTCCCGGCCTCAGGACTTTTTCCTGGGGGATATATCCTCAAAGGCATTTCAGAATACAGTCAAGTCTCAACTGGGAAACAGCATCACTCATCTATGACAACATGACAATTCAGGACGTTTCCATCAAGTTGACAAAGATGCATAACTTATATAAAAATTCATGTTCAAATTATCAACAAATGAAAGTTAATGATGGATCAAAATTTGGCAGACTATTCTAACATGTAACACAATTTGGTCCCCAGCTCCAAGATGTGAAATTTAAGTGATAAATTTGCTGGAGACCTTTTCAAGATAATTGACATGCTACGGTGCATTAATATTTCTTTCATTATAATCAATCTGGAGCGCTCATCTGTTGGCAGAAGGCCAAGTGCATTGTGTAAAAAATACCCCTACCACAAGAGTCTTCTACTTGAAAGACCATCTATGACAACATGACAATTCAGGACGTTTCCATCAAGTTGACAAAGATGCATAACTTATATAAAAATTCATGTTCAAATTATCAACAAATGAAAGTTAATGATGGATCAAATTTGGCAGAACTATTCTAACATGTAACACAATTTGGTCCCCAGCTCCAAGATGTGAAATTTAAGTGATAAATGGTTGCTGGAGACCTTTTCAAGATAATTGACATGCTACGGTGCATTAATATTTCTTTCATTAGTATCAATCTGGAGCGCTCATCTGTTGGCAGAAGGCCAAGTGCATTGTGTAAAAAATACCCCTACCACAAGAGTCTTCTACTTGAAAGACAAATGACTCGGGAAACCAAATATTTTTACTATTAGTCAGATAGTATTAAGAATCTGATTTTTAACCTTGGGTCTTCACTGTCATCTCCTTTTGCATCCATATCTTTTACAGAAATGATAATACCAGCAATTTAAATTATTTACTATTTTAAGTACTTGATTTCTGTCTGAAATAGGGTATTTTGATATGAATATGACCTGAGTATCACCTGCAGTTCCTTTCACAAATCAAAAGCACAAAAAGATTTTGGAAAGCCAGGCTTTTGTAGCAAGTGGGATGTAAGTCCATTGATGATTTTCAGAGTAATTAAGTTAGAATTATCATCTTTTTTAGCTGTTCTAAGAAATATACTTGTCCTCTTCCCTCACCAGGCTCCTCTACTGTACAAGAAGTCTTGTTAAGAGAGGGCACGAACTGGAATCATAGGTCTCTGTGGGCTTCATCCAGCCTGCTGTTGCAATGATACTATCTCCTCTCCATTTTTCCTCGTAATTGCTCCATTTGAAAGCCAACATTCACTCATCATGAGCTCCTCACGCTCATTCTCAACATAGTCAGCATCATCCCCCTTTCAGCTCTACTGGGCACTTCTAACTTGTCACAGTGACTTTGGCCATAAGATTCTCCCAGTAAACGCTTTGAGAAAGTTGTATTTGTCAGGGTCCTGAGAGCACCAATAGGCTTTATTTGCCCTGGGCAGCCTCACCTTGGACCCCAACCCATGCACCCTCTTGTCCACAGCCCTGGGATCTTCATTTCAGCTCCGGCACGGGGTCCTGGCCTGAGCTATGTCATAGGTGTGCCTGTTCCCACTCCCGTTCCCTGACATTCCCAAATTGTTGCTTGGATCTCCTGGCTTGATGTTGGACCCAACTTGTTACCTTGCCTGCAACTAGGAAAATATTCATTTTACATCATTTTTAATCTACGTTTGCTATTCCCACATCAAATTTAATTTTTTCTTGCTTTTTAAAAGTTTAAAAATTTTCAGACACTGGTTGACCTGTTCTTCCTAGCTTGTTCTACAATATTCTTCCAGGTTCTGAGAGGTGGTTACAGCATACACTAGCAGCTGAGGTGGAGAGATAGCACCACAATTCAATTAATGTTTAAAACCTAATAAAAATACTTTTAAACCAATCACGGGTATGAAGTCAAATAAGTACAAAGAGAGAAAAGATAAATCCTGTGGATTCCCCTGAGCCAGACAAGCCTTGAATACCCAGTATCAATAAACGGAACAGAAAGGGAAGAAAGAAATGCAGTTGTCCCTTGTGTCACCATATAGAAGTTAAAAAGCGCGAGACCCTTTTCACCCTGCACAATCACAGATCACTCCTCTTTGAAAAGATCTTTAGATCTTTTCAGAGGGATAAAAATACATCTATTTTCTGCTATTACAACCACAGCAGAATGATCCTCGCATGGGTTTATGCCCACACACAGGCAGCTAAAAACAGATAGTGAAGCAAGCAGCTGCTACCCGAGAACAGAAGTACAAATAAAAAAAAAGACAACACCATAGGGTAAGTGTCTGGCTGCCAAAGCAAATAGCTGCTAATGGCGTGGTGCAGGTACTGGTTTGGGACCCACCTACTGCCAACCAGTTCAGCCACAGAAACTTCCATTCTCTGGAAAAGGAGCATGAGAAGCCAAGTTTTTTCTATCACCAATCCATAGCATCACATATGGATTTCAAGGGAATGGTAACAGAGTAAACCTGAAGTGTCCTGGAGAAGATGATTTTAGCATAGGAGACTTAATTACTTCTACCACAGAAAGAAATTTTTTTCCCCACAAGAAAATAGAACTGAACTAATGGCCCGGGAGAAAAAGCTAAACAAGCAGGCAGCAAGTGGAAGTGCAAACGAAGATTACGCTAAAGGCACATGGGACAGAATTCAGAAAAGTAGGAATGTTGCTGAACAAACAGCATAAATCCACCAGGCTAGACAGCCACTCAAGGGACAGAAATCAGAAGAGAGCCTAAATTAGAAAGAAAATGGGGTAGAAGAGCATATATAGATAAGAAAGACATTAATAAAGAAGAGCATATCGTGCATTCCTTCTCAGTTATACAAACATCATTGCCACCCTGCTTAATTCGTGTATAATTCCATGGGATATTAATTCATCCTGGGATCCACACACATCTGTTGTCTTCATTTCCTATTTCTCCTTCAGTTTTAGCATGTATTACCCACTAAAATACAAACACATCACTTGCTTCCAGCCACACAGATCCCTTCCTTTTCCTGACTTTCCTGAATGTTTTCTATATGCACCTTTCCCCACGCAATTTTTGCGCATTTGGAAATCCAGTAATCCCACCTGGAATCTTTTCCTTTTTACCTTATTCAGCAATGATTTTTTCCTGCTGCTTAGAAACTCTAGCAGTCTGTCTGATTCCACAGAGTTTTCAGGATGTGATCTGTGTCAGAAATGGCATCATTCATCTGTACAAGTGATTCCTAAGCAGAAAGGCATTTGGCAAGACAGACCTTTGAACTGAGGCTGCTTAGGGCTACACATCTCACAAAACATGCCAAATTCCACATATGCTGATCATCGAGGTTACGGTGGCAATGCCGTACTGCGGGAAGGAGAACAAAACGAAGAGGGAATTAGACCACATAGTCAATGGGAATATTCCATCAAAAGACTAACAGGCCAAACGCACGTGCCTCTCTGATCAGAGCAGCCCTCAAAGGGATGTAGAGAGAGAGGGGGAAGCAATATAGAGATGTCCAGCACAGTGACAACCCCACAGGAACAGCTTGATCCTTACAGAAAATTCAACCACCACACGAACTTTGTCATATGTAGAGAAACAAAGGGAACATTGATCAGCTAATACTGCTTTATGGTTTCTTTTTATTACATATATCCCAGAAACAGCAAACTGTCTCAGTTGGGGTTCAGTCCCCATCAAGTCACGTTACGGAGGCTTGGCCCAACTAGACTTCTCATACTGGATTTCAGTAGCATCTCGCTCAACGTAACATCTATCATGGCTGACAAGCTGCTTTTCATAAGTGTGTAAATTCCACTTGGGTGGGTGCAGCTGCTCTTGATTTGGTCAGGGTGAACAGCCTGTGCTTCTCTAGCTTAGTGACCCGTAACAAAACTGAATATAAGTTTTGTAAGGCTTTGATACAGAGCAATGTTCAGCAAGGGTACCAATAAAGCAGCAGGAATCTTCATTACTCCTATGGGGGAAAGGTATATATTTATGCTGGTTTCCATCAGATAGTGGAAAAAATAGACCAACAATATAGGAATTCCAGTCCTTGAGTACGAGCATCTGTAAAATCAAAAGACTGAAATGGGAAGAAAGAAAAGGGGGGTGCGGGAAGATTAAAAGGCCTCACGTACTTCTGAAGTACAATAATTTGAGACAGGAAATTGGTATCACTATAGCAACCAAAGTAGTGTCATGAATGACTGAAAAGAATTTTTTAAACCTACAGGGGTAGGAAACTATGGATGCCCAGGACATGAGAGGAACATTTTATTTACAGTTAAGCAATAAAAACATTTAGCCGTATATTACATCGCATTTCTAATATTTTTTTCTCAAACTTGGCATTATGCAGCTTTGTTATATCTAATTAGTGAGAATTCTAATTACAGATCACAGATGGTGAATTCTTCAACTGGAATACAAAAAGACTACTTTTAATCAGTCAGCATCTTACTTCGGTAAGTCTGCAGGCACGATATCCAGATGTAAATAAAGTTTAAGGTGCCAAAACATCTCCCGTGAAGGAATGACTTGCAGGAGCTATCAGGAGATGAAAGCTTGCAGTAATAAGACCAAATTTATATGGAACCCCAGTATGAGGTACATACAGGTATTAGCCTTCTGCAATGGACTGGAAATTTCTCTTCCAAACCACCAGCAAGAGAGGCAAGAAAACGGTTACAATTTCTCCTGTCAGTCAAATTCCTGGTTAGCGATGAAAGTCCAATCAAGGGTAAGGAAAATTGTTCTAAACCCAAGAAAACAATGATAGGTCTATAACAACAGGTTGAGAGTTCAGAAGTGTTGTAACGAAAAAAAGGAAATAACTGATTTTCAAATGGATGGGGAAGGATGAAAGTGATGTGAAAGCATATGAAAATAAATAGGAATGACAGGGAAGACAGTCAGGATGGTTAGTCTGGTGAGTAATACAGAGCCCTGTGCCTCCTCTATAATTGTTCTGTATATTCTGCTTTTGATTTACCTGGAGCTATTTAAATGCACAGATCTTCTGAGAAGACAGTGAACCTAAGGTTTGGTACAAGATAGGTAAAGATCTATTTTTTACTTAAGCTGTCCCCTGCACTTTAACAGACCATTAGGTTTCACGATGATACTGCACATAGGTCTCTAATTAAACCCACTGTGCTAGATGCTGCACGAACACCAAGCCCAAAGATCCCTGCCCCAAAGAACTTACAAGTCTAGATATTTCCATATAAAGTGTATACACACCACATTTAACAATATTGCAGGACCCTAAAGCCAGTGTGCCTAACCGACGAACTGAGGTGGCATGAAGAGGAGGGAAGAGGAAATTCATTTTACATGTACGGAAGTAACTTTGGATTGCTCAGTCTTTGCTCAGTCAAAAAAAACGTGCTTTTTCAGACACAGCAACCTCTCCAGCTGAAAAGCCAAGCCAACCTTTCCATACTGGCCATGAAATAGGCACCCAAGGGACAGCAGCTCTCATCAACCATCTTCATGGGCCCAGGGAAGCCACCAAACCTGTACATCCATGTGGAGGATAAGGGACATCATTCATGTTCTAGGAGAAAAGCAGTTCTACCTATATGGATCTGATTGGAAAAATGAGTGAGAAACTCCCGAAGTCTGAGTACAGGTTTCTTTCTTGTTCCATAAGCAATTATTTCAGCATGCTAACGACCTGAAGAAAACACAACACCCCTTCTAGAAGGGTAACCTCAAGATCAAATATTGTGCTCAGTGATGAGATGGAAAAGCAGCATTCACCAAGCCTTCTCAGAAGTTTGACCAGCCAAAGAGAGTGCATAATTACAGAAAAACCAAGGAGTAATGGAGATTCTTGTTAGCAAAGAACCAAAGGCAGTGGCTCAAAAATCCCAGTTTACCTAGAAATTCAAACTGTGCTTTTCCACACTTACCAAATATAGACAGTCGACAGGATTAGGCAACTACAGCATTTGCCACTACAGGAAAATGTGGTTTTAGTAACAGAAAAGACAGGTTTACAACTGACAGACAGAAGCTGATTAATTTCTTTGTATGCAAGCCCTATGATATAAACAGAAGGGAACCCTTAATTACTATAGTAGGGATTTAAAATGAAAACCTAAAAAACAGGGCAGACATATCTGCTACAAGCAGGAAGATTCTGCACGGTGCATTCAGATCAAACTTTTGTGCACTAGGACTTGTAGCAACTAAGAAAGTCTGAAATGGAGAGAAAAAAAAAAGATGGAGAGTGTCTAAGATGAAAAGCTGGGAAAGAACCTGTGAGATGAAGTGGTTTTGCAAATATTTCAGTCATGAGACAGGTCACATTGTTAAGCTTGCAAAGCCCAAGACAGCACTGAAGTAATCTTCTACTCCCTTGCTTATGATATTTTCTTACAGCACCAAGTATCTTTCATTATCATTATGGCTTACATGATTGCAGCTTGAAAATAATCAGGATCAGAACAGAGGATTCCTGGCAGGAGAATACAGAATGTTGTAGAAGCTACTAAGAACCTATTTTTAAATGTGCATTTCTTGGCTAAGATGTGGTGAGAAGTATTTGTACTCTTTCACTGTCTGAGTTAGCAGAAAGATCATAACAGCTATACGAAATTAAGTGCTTCTATTTTATAGTGCTGTTTTGATTAGAAAAGTAGGGGAAGTACCTGAAAACTCAGTATTTTGAACACTACGTATTTACCACACCTGATGCTATGAATACTACATCTGATAGTATCACTACATATTTTATACTTACCATAAATATTCCTAATCCCTAATGACTTTAGGTTATGCAAAATGATATTTAAATTGCAAGACACATAACCCCAAAGATAAACGGTAACCAAACCTGCTCCAGCAGGAGTCTGCTACAAGACTAGATCTCATTCTCCTTCTCTCCATTTATGTTAATGGATCTTTACATTTCCACTACAGGTAACTGTAAACCTTAGTGACAAATGAAGCTATAAAAAGTTTTTATTTTAATTGAAAAATTATTTTTCAAATTTAATCAATGTGCATCCATTTTCACTTCAAATGCCTGAGTCACATTACATTATTGAAATGAGAATTTTCATAAGGTTACTGTTTTGCTTCTGTCTCATTAGTGTTATTACTAATTGTAATGATTGATGGTAACTGTAAACCTTAGTGACAAATGAAGCTATAAAAAGTTTTTATTTTAATTGAAAAATTATTTTTCAAATTTAATCAATGTGCATCCATTTTCACTTCAAATGCCTGAGTCACATTACATTATTGAAATGAGAATTTTCATAAGGTTACTGTTTTGCTTCTGTCTCATTAGTGTTATTACTAATTGTAATGATTGATATCAATTGTAAATATTAGACACTTCCTTCAGGGTTACTTTCAGGCCAAACTGTGATTCAAATCTACACTTTATTACATTTAATTGTGTTTCTCTGATACATGGTTCAGCTATCAGATCTACATAGAATGTGCAATGTCCTGAATTACTTAGAGCTGCTAAGGAATTTAAGTAAATTCAAGATTCACCTTTACCCTGGAAACACAGATATTTCCTGTTAAGGTAAAATCAGTCCTGACTGCTTACTCTGTATTGTGAGGTGCAGAGGGAGATATAGAATCTGAACAACTCATTAGAGATGCTGTAAGAAAAGCCTTTCATCCTTTTTTTCAGGAGGAGGAGAAAAAATGAAGGGAAATTAGTGCAGGTTTTTGTGTCCCTGCAACACCCTTCATTCAGAATTTCACAGCTGAAAGTTCACCACCCATGCAACAAGTTTGGCAGAAAGATTGCAAGCTCCAAAGATAAGAATCAACTACAACTGCACTTAAAAGGGGAATTAGGAAAAAACGCCAGCCTTAGCAGGATACTTACTGACAACAGGGACTCTGAGAAGTTCAAGTCGACCTTCCAACCCGCAGATCCAGACTTACCAAAACCACAAGATAGTATTTTCCTCTGCAAATAAGAAGCTGCATGCTGTAAGATGACAAAGCTACTTTGGTTTGTCCTTGGCATGACTATCCTTCATTTTCCAGCAGCTGAACTTCTTTGCCCACAAAAATGCTCAAGAGGCGTGTGTCTTCTATATAAAAAAATATCAGAGCATATCTGTGGTCACAATACAGCCTGCCTGCATCCAGCTCACAGCAGCCACACACATCTACAGGGGCTATAAAGTATGCGATGCTGGAGCGGGATTGAGGGCAAAGGGAAGAACATTACCCAAGACAATGTAGCACTGCAAGAGAACTGCAGGTATGTTTGTTTATAGCACCACAGGGACATTAGCTTCAATGGAAACAGTGATGTTTCTGACATTTCTCTCCCAATGAAACATATTAACGTTGTTTGTCAAAAAAAAAAAAAAGCTGGAGTGTAGAGCGAATTTAAAGTCCAAACATCCTGAAATGACTCTGAGCTGCATGGCAATTTCCCCAGATACCTTCAGAATATGAAAGCTCTATGGCTTTAAATAGAAACGTGAAGAAACCAGCAACAGGTAATAGCCCTCGTAGTGACGTTGGTCAGTGGTTGGTAGTGGGTGTCGGTCTCTTCTCCCAAGTAACTAGCGATAGGACGAGAGGAAATGGCCTCAAGTTGCGCCAGGGGGGTTTAGATTGGTAGATGAGGCGCTTAGGGACATGGTTTAGTGGGCATGGTGGTGTGGGGTTGACAGTTGGACTCGATGATCTTAGAGGTCTTTTCCAACCTTAATGATTCTATGATTCTATGATGTATCTAGTAGATTTCTTTTTTTTGAATACAGCCTATTCTTTAGAGGGATACGTACATTAAAAAACAAACAAACAAAAAAAAAACCCACAGCATGCCAGCAACGTTTTCCTAAAAGATGTTTAACGCACTTGAAATGCATCTCTCCTCAACCTTTATGCCCATTTCAAGCATTTCTTTCACTACCACTGGAATACAAAGCTGCTGTTGTGCAAATTGCTCTTTTACTTCATAGAACATGAGGCCTAATAAAATCCTCTTTTTAAAGTTTTGCATCCCAATTAAAAATAGGGATTAGTGCTCTCAAGGGAAATCCAAGGAACATTTTATTTGAGTTCCAGATCATGAGATTTATTTTCCATCTCAAAGGTAGCGGATGCCCATAACCTTGACTCCAGTCCGTGAGGACTTGAGAGGAACCTGCATTAAAGATGTTTCCATTGCAGCATCCCACTTCACAGCTGAAACGGGAAGCACTGGAGCCCAGCAGGAAAAGCCATCTCTCCTGGGGAAAAAGGGTTTGATCGTGGCCATTTGGGATGAGATGAGTGATCAATGTGTAGCTCTTTTGTATGATTTCAAGTATTCCTCATTCAAAGGGTTTGAGATTTTCATCCCCTGTGTAGACACTGAGCGCAAATAAAATGAAACAGTAGGAGGAGGTCTCATCGCATCTGTGGGAAACACTGTTCAGCCAAGCAGTGAGACAGAATAACGAGTTCTCTTTAGACTTCAAAAAAAAAAGTGAGTTTTCTCATCTCTGCCTCCCATTTCACCTAAGTTCTTGTAAATATTACAGTTCCACATCACTACAATGCTAATCAGAGAGAAGTTTTAAGTGACCTTTCCAAATGGAAAGGAATTCAGCATCAATAATTTATAACTACTATTTTTAACTTTTAGGATTTTATTGCAATTAAACACTTATTACAGAAAATGATTTATTTTTTAAATTCTAACTGGTTGTGTCATAGTATTTAAGCTCAAAGAAAAGTTCAAGAGACTTTAGCAAGTAAACTCTAGCTGTTCAGAGGTCAGAAAGTAAATGCGGATAGAACTATCATGTACGCTGATTATATGTTTATATTTACACTGACTGTATATATACTGATCATACAGAGAGAATATATACACATACATATGCACTCAGTAAGCTGCTTACTGATTTCTGAATGAGTTTAATCTCCTGATTTTTCATCACCTGCAGTTTGCAGAATACTGCAACCTCTCTGCTTTCACATTACTTCTCTACCTACAGGGTGATCCTGTTGTGCTCCTTATGAACGTTTGCTGCTGTTGAGAGACTGCATTCAGGCCTGCATCTTAGCATGCCAGGCTGGAGATGTTGTTACCTGGAAGAACAGTTTTCTTTAAGACCTTCTCCTCTCTATAGAAATAGTACACTGTGTTATTAAAAGAAAAACTACACTGTGTTATTAAAAGAAAAACTGATTTACAACTGATTTACAAGAATCGGATTTTTTTTCTTCTTCAATATTAAGTGTCTCCTTTAGAATCGGATTCTGAGGTAACACTGAAGGGCTGACAACTCCAGCCTCCATTCTCATTACTGTAAAAATAAAGAAATAAAAATCAGGGCTGATTATCAACACAAATTTCCAGCCTTAACTCTAAATTTCCTTGAATTTTTGAGCTTAAACCAGACTCTTCACTATTACTTAAATGTTGGTTTATGTTCCTTAGTGGAATTACCTTTTTTTTTGCTGGTTTTGGTTCCCCCCCCCCTCCTTCAGCAGAGTGTGTGTGTGTATATATATTAAGCCTTACAAGTAAAAAACACCTTTCAAATTCTACACATGCTTTAACAGTACCTTAACTACCTAATTACTCTGTAATAGTATCTAACAGCTTCAGGCAATGCAATACTAAGAAATGTGTTTAAGTGTGTTGTTTTAATGAATAAAAATATAATTAGGACTTATAGTGTGTGATGAGTTAAAAAAAAAAACAACAACAAAACCTGAACAGCTCCTTCAGGTCTGTAAGCAAGCAGGCTCTTCAGACCACCATCCCGTGCTCCCATACCGCGTGACAGATTCAAGTCACTGGCCTCCACGTGCACTAAAATTTACCAGTTTAAAGAGGACACTTCAAATGAATGGTCTGTAAGTGGGTACGGGCAACAAGGGTGTTTTTTTAACATATGAACCAAATCCCCTTGTGAAGATGTTGGCAAACTACGTCAAGAGAGAGCGTCTTATATCTAAGTCACGGGAAATTGGTTTCTGCTAATTCCTGCTGCCTGTCCTTCCCCCGGTGATAACCCCATAAGCAGGAGCTAGATTCTGAGCTTAGGAGAAGAGGAATTTCACCAAGATGCACAGTGTAGAAACCATGCTCACATTTGGGTATTTTTCTCTGTATATTATGAGCTGCACACAGCATCTCTGTTGCAAACAGGAAAACTAAGCTAAGTCCAAGGCCATATGCGCTACCAAAGCATCCTGAACCAACAAGACCTTCTGCTCTCTGAAGCTGAAGGACTGCGGGCAGGATGTGCAGCTTTTCAAAGCTAAATTGTTTCAGAGGAGCTGGGTCATATTTCAGCTTCTGGGAGGTGTAGGCTAAACTGCATTTGGCCATGCCAGCAGAGGAACCCCCACCCTCATAGTTGGTGCCTGCCTTCACCCCCAGTCTCCACCAGCGGCTGGGAGCATGTGCCCACGCTGCCTTCCCAGCCCAGGGTACACCACTCACCAAGGTGACAGCAGACAGGGCTAGCTCCAGCCCCATGCTCCTCTCCAGCGTGGTGGGAAGCCTCCACCCGCCAGCCTCTGCCCACTGCGGCAGTGAGGAGATGCTGGCAGGCTGTGCAGACAAGCTGGGTCCTTAAGCAGCAGGAGCCACAGTTATGCGTGGGGAGATGGGTCCAGGAAGCTTGTTCAGGCTTGGCCCTGAGCTGCGTTAGGATGGCACTTGGCAGAACATCTCGGTGATTGTTACCTCCATCAGCCTGCTCTCCAAACACCTACTCTGCCTTTGCTGAGACGCAGACACCCAGCCAGCTTTCAGGTTTTCTGCAGTGAGGTTCAGTACAACCCACAAGCATATGGTGCAATTTTCCCAGACTACACTCCATCCTTGGCTAGTTTGTTTTTAGGAGCATAAAAGGTGCTGTCTCTCTTGTTACAAAACTGCTTTATGCATCTCATCTGCCTGACATAAGAACTCTGTCCTAATGGCTGGGCAATTGGGATTACTGCTAATGATGCAATTACCACCAACACCCGGGTTTCTGTCCTGTCCTTTCCTGGCTTATTTATTTCACTCATCTGCTAAATTTAGTGCAGCTTTTCCAACGTTATATGGTTATACGTGTATAGTATAATAAGGATGCAACTTGGTTGTGATCTCTTCATATAATGGGAAAATACTGTTATTCTGCCATGGAATTATACTAACATGAGTCCCAAGCTGACTTGGCCCTTTGCAATACAAAGCAGAGAGAGATCACATTTTTGAGTAAACAGTAACCTTTTATAAAAATTACTCTTCTTCCCTCTTACTCCTTTTACATTCTGAAATTCTTCACTTTTTCCATATCATATTGGCTATGATTACCAGTATAATCTGCTGTGTCACTTCTGGATGAACTAAAACAACAAGCCAGCTGCCTTTGCCAAGTAAAACCATACCTACCCAGCCAAAAAACCCGGTGGACCTGCATCTTAGCATTAAAGCTGGATAACAAGACAGTAGTTATCTGTTACAGGAGATAACAAATAGTTGCATCCTACCTATGTCTGAGGAAATTGTAAATTTTTGTGTTCAAAAATTCTGATCTTTCAAAACAATAATGACAGGTGCTGCCAGCAGATTCAGATGGCAAAAGCATTTCCACAAGATGAAATTTACTGATCATGTTGATCAAACCAAGCCTCTCCGTACTTGAATTTTGGAGTTATTGCTTTCCATATATGAAAATGCTAAAGAAAAAGCTGCATTGTATCTATCAGAATTTTCAATAGTGATACCAAAGCCTCTTGCTTGCGGTTTCTCAGTGGGTCTTAGAAATAGCTATGCAAGCTTACAGCACTTCCAAGCAGGGGAGGAGGCAGGAAAGACCAGCTTTCTGAAACATTGAAAGAGATGGCAATCCAGAAGGCAGACAGGAGTAATTCTGTGTGCCTATTTGTATGCACTGCAAATACTTTCACACAGTTTTCCTCATGCCAGTTGTCTTAAGAGACAGCTCAAGTGAAGCTAAGCCATCTGTGCCAGACCTGGCAAGGGCATCCCAGCCAGAGTTCTGTGCCCAGATGTAAGACACAAGAGATCGTCTGTGAAAAGTCAGTTTGCAAACAATTAGCAAGGGAGCTTCCTAAAGCACTGGTGAGCAATGCAAACACACTGCACAAACCTACAGACCAAGTTGTATGCAGACCTATAAAGCAGACGCCAAAGCTGGGGTTTTCTTAAATATAGCAGCTCTAACTCTCAGCCTCAGGGCAACTACTTCGCATCAAATGTAACAATTCAAGAAACGACTGCTACGGAAATAGATAAAAAAATTGGAAAAGGTCCATGTGCAAGCTAGTCATTGGTATCCTGAGGATCAGATGAGAAGGATCATTTACAAGGCAAGTCCCAACCAGCTGACATTTAGAGATAATGTGAAGTCAAAGAACACCAGAGATTGAACTGCAGAGGCAAGTCATGCCAGGGAATCGAGAAGTGGCTGACGCAGTGGCAATTAGTAGAGCAGCCTACATAAGGAATTGCCCAGATACCTGTTGCTAGACACAGGAGGACACTGAGGGCTGCAAAACCACAGTGTGGTCTGATACGAGGCCCTGAAGCAAGTCTATCCATGGGGTAAAACTCCTGAACTGGGAATGAATGAAGATTTTTTTTTTTTACTTTTTCAAGAGTTAAAAATTAGTCATAACTCATCACCAGCCTCTGCAATAAAGAGGAAAAATTTACTTCTAGTGGAATGAGAAGTCTCTGCTCACTGTGTGTGCGTACATGTATATATATGTATGCATTTTAAAATCAGTATTTTTAATGCTGCTGTACCAAAAAGAAAGTTTACCCCTTAATGACAGCATCGTAAGAATTCCTAGCATATTAACAGAACAAACTTACTTTTGCATTATGTTTAAGATGGTCCCACCAGACATCCCTCCAAAGCAGTCCTCTCATTCTCAGACATTTTTAGCATGCTTACTAAGTGATCAATTGCTCTCTTTGGTGGTTCAGACAAGCTCCATGTAGTGTAATCACATCACGTCCCTAAGGATATTGTTGTAATGAACCTGGAAGAATGTTTTTAAGCTAAAAAGCTCCAGCTGAGTCCGCTGTTTCTACCAATTCTTGATGCCAGGTGGACAAAGATAAAAGCTGGGTAAGGTAAACTAGTGCAAGTGATCAGTAGGTACAGCTGGAGAGGGGGGATTGAAACATGTTTTTTAGTGTAATACTAACATGGAAAGAAAAATGCAGTTTAGTATTCTCTCAGCTCTCTGAAGGGAGTGAAAAAGCATTAGACTGGTCTTCTGACAACATGAAGCATAAACAGCTTGAGGAATTAGTGTTGGCTCATCAATATATCTACCAAAGGACACTAAGGCTGCTGAGCCTGGAGTAGTTCAAAAGCAGTTCAGTCTACTGATCTAGTTAACAATTTGCTTCTGCACGCAGGTTTTACAGGACTGTGTTCTCAGTAAGGTCACCCAAAACAGTACGGGGAAGTTTCCATAATACAGTGGAGGTTTTTTGTTGGAGAGAGTAACATTCAGTGCAGATTTCAGTATCTGCAGCTATTCAGATACGGCTACCAGGAGGGGTTTTTCTGTTTTGGGCTTTTTGGTGGTGTTTTGGGTTTTTTTTAAGAAAAATACCTTTTCTGAGGTCCTATCAGTTCATATAAGCTGGTTCGAAAGGCCTGCCTTCTCCAAGTTTGCAGTGGAACAGCTGCAGAAGAATAAATGGGCTAAAACAATTATGGATACAGCAGTGAAACAGGTAATACTTCATACTAGTCTACTAGTTTCATATGATAAATGAAGAGGAATTTGAACTATTACATGAGGTGTGCCTGTCAAATAACTAGAGTCAGGGCTAGAACACCCTTAGTGCAAGTAGCTTGGGATGGGAGATAAGCCATTTATTCCAGGCTTTGAGTCTGAATGACACCAACAAGATGCCAACAGAGAGACTTTTGCCATCTCTTCCAGACACATGCCAGCACAGCACCGGCTGCCCCTCTAACTCACAGATTATTTTTGGCCTCTGTAAATATATATTCCACTGTGATTTAACTATTCAGGCAACAAGGGCAGGAAAGGTCCTTTCTGCTCACAGGCAAATAACGTAACAGTGCCTTGCAGCTTAAGGACAGTGCTCCTGAATATGAAAAACCAGAAGTGTTAGAGAAAAGAAAGAAATACATGCCATACCAGGGAGAAGAGGTGGCCATGCAACTGAAAAAGTAAATAACCAGAGGGAAAAAAGTGGAATATACTCTCCTTTTTTTTTTGGAAGAAAGCTTTCATATAGTCATTAAGAAGCTAGTTAGATTATTCTTAGTGATTAAAAACATGGAGGAGTTCATACATCAACAACCATCTCTGGATTCTCTGAAAGGAAGGGGAAGATGAACCATCCCACAGGGATGCAAGGAGGAAAGTATGGTAACACCCCGGCATGCTTCACTACACAGCAGTGGGGTATCGTTCTGAAGAACTGGCAGAATAAACCCAGAGCCTCAACTCACTGAAGTCTTCAAAAAGCCTTTTTGCTGCCTAACCATGATCTCTTTGCTCTTCCTCATACTACTGGGCAGGTATACACACCTTCTGCATACGTGATAGACTAAAGTAGTTAGATTCCTGTAAGTAATAAAAATAATAGAACTTCTAGTTTTGCTTTCAAACTCTTACTAAACAAATGTAGATACATGAACTGGTGAAAACAGTCTCTGCACCATTAGATGCTACTGCTCCTTTATCTTCAGGGTCTTTGATGTTATATTGTTATGGATGAGGATCGAGGATTTAAAGAATGTTAATTACTGCTGATACATAGCAGCAATTGCTGCTTCTTGAATTCCAATAAACCCTTTGATATCAATGTATGAATATTATAGGAAACATTGTCCCATTGAAATGACTAAAAAGACTGGCAAAAGAGGAAAGCACGTGAAGATCAGCAGGAAAGTAGGATGAATAGGCTGAAGAGGAAGCTACCATAACTCTTGTCAACTCTGTCCCTTTTGATCTAGGTCACTTAGGAAATGCAGAGGCACATCCTCACATCCCCAGCAAGTCAGGGGAAAGAGGGGGAATTTTTGGGGGGGAAAACAACTGAGGAATTCATCTGGCACACAGGGAGGTAGCTACATCATGGCTAGCTGTTCAGAAGGAAATGGGACTTCAGATGCAGGGGAAAAATTTGGGAACTATTTACAAAACAGAATCCAGCAACAGCTGGGAAAGCAGAAAGAAATTCATATCTATATTGACCTGGGAGGATGGCAGGGCAGAAGAACCTGACTAAGGCACATCATCTCCTTATTCTCAGTAGAAAGGGAACTAAAGAGAGCATTCAGATGTTAAAAATGAAGAGGCTGAAGTCTCTATTACACAGATAGAGCAGTTTCCACTTCGATAACTGTCTCAACCACTACATCCACAATTCTGCAGCTTTTGCCTTTCTTGCCAGCTCTACTAAGGTATTTTTTCATTTTAACCATGTATCCAAGTGCTCACTGGTACTTAAGCAGGACCTCTGCCTTTGTGGCCCACTTACCTGGAGAAACCTGGTGGGCTGCTCACTTGTCCGAAGAGAGGTCCTCCACCTTTCCTCACCCCAGACCAGTTCCGACCCATAGTTCAAGTCTCGCTGAGCATGGCAAGTGCACAGCAAGAACTTCAAGCCACAGTCACCACTGCAGAAACGGCAGTCGGGGACCTCCCCTCTAGCTGCCTAATGCCTGCTAGCAAAGGCCACAGGGACGTGGAAGAACCACCACCAGGTTGAGGGTCTACTGTGCTGACTTAGCAGTCTCATGTTCTTCCAAATCCAGCTGTACCACACACCCCTCAAGCACCCAGTACCCTTTTTTCTGAGTGCTAACTGCTTTTCTATCCAAAATAGCCCAAATTCCCATTATTTATGTATTCTTCCAATAGGAGCCCCTCAGTTTCCATGAACACCCAGTTGTCAAATATCCACACAACCTGTATGATCTCAATACACACAACCAGTCTCGCAAACCCATTTTCAGTGCCACCCACCTCCTGGTGACTAAGTAGTCCATCCACATACAGCTTTCCTGTCAGATGCCTCAGGCACCCCACTTGCTTGCAGGAGATGTCAGTCAGGGGTTGTATTTCTTGTACACTTCCACAGGGTCTGAGATCTCCAGTCCCTCCCCTACATGTACAATATTTTGAGCAAGATTCACTGATGAAAATCTGGATTTTTATTGTAAATTCACTTAAAAATAGATAGATTTTACTTCATAAACCCTGACAGAACAACCTGTGTGACATTTGACAGTAATTTTTTGGCTTTACCTAGGTAAAAAAATCATCTTTTTTACCGTGGGTGGTTGCAGATGTGTGCTGAAGTGATATTTTCCCAAAGAAATCTTAACAAGCATAGCATTACACCTATTTATAAAATTAAATTCTGTTGCTGACAGTTTTTCTGCAAGCTCAATGTTTTCTATGATTAAGATCACTATGCTGAAGTCAGAAGTTCTATACTAACAAAGTCACAGACGGAAACCAAAGTATAGCACTAAAAAGTATTGACCCTCACCTCTATTAGCTCAGACTAAAACAGCTAACATGTTTTTCCAAAGGTGGACTGGTTATCAACAGTGGGAGTGAATAAAAAACAAAACTGCATGTACTTCAAGATACAATAACAGGAGTCCCCAGTTCCAGCTACAAAAAAACCCCCCACATGCCCATGTTGAAGTTTGCTACATAAACCACCATGACCACTTTTAATACAGGCTATGCTTCTACCAACAGACCCTGTTGAAATTAAGATTCTGGAAAGTCAGGTATTGATTCATGTGTGCATCAGAAACTGAGTCTGTACTCACGTCAAACTCGCAACCTTCAACTTCTTCATTGGTCAGCAGGACATGGGCCTGCTCTTCTCACTAAAAATTAATGGAATTATTTAAGCCAGGCTAAAGGAGATTTATATCTGTTTAGAGGGTTTTTAGTTTGCTTGTTTGCTAGCTTTATTCATTCATTGATTTACTACTGGATACGGCGGGCAGGGAAACACTTTCCCCTGTTGTTTTTCAGCGTCTGGTTTTGGTCAAGATCTAAGTCTGCTGTTGTAAAGGTCTGGGTCCATCAGCAGTGCAACCCCAGGAGCCCTGCCCTTCGTGCTGCATGAAGTCCTGTATAAATTTTGCTGACTCTGGGTTTCTAATGGCTGTCATTCATTAGAAAGGGCACAAGGACAAAGCTGATGATGATAACAACAGCAAAGAAATTAGAAAGATTCTATGGCTTTCAATGAAAGGAAAAAAAAAGATTTACGTTAAGTGAAGGTCCATAAAAACAAAGTTATGTCCTTATATAAAAGGATAAAAGAAAAATCATTCATCTATAAATATCTTCAGTATCTACAATATTTAGAGCATTTTCTATAGTACATATCTGCATGCACAAAGGAATAATATTCTTAAGACAGTTTTATTGTTTTACTTTATGTAAAACTGGTAAGATAGAGAACAACAAATCTTCATGTTTAGTCATTTATGATCAGATGTTGTTACTAGTAATTTATAGGTGACTGTTTTCATTAGCGCATGCCCAATGTCCCTTCTAAATATGCAAGTCAGACACTTTACAGACAGTTCTCTCTACATCCAAATCATATTCAACCTATTCCAAACTAGTAAAAGCCGATCCTGTCATTTAACAGCAATAAGCCTGATTTCAAAACGCGGTAAATAATCTCTTCTCCTACTGAATTCAGTAGGAAGTGCAAGTTATCAGCATTCGAGAGATCTAAGTGGTTTCTGTTTAGCAACCTAAATTAATTTGAAAATGTTTACCTGCTGGGCCCAAACCTTGAGTAAATGACTTGTGACTTGAACAACGTCTTCCAGAACATAATTAAGAACATTGACTAGTAATGGAGTACTTGACAAGGCACCAGGGGGCCTATATGTAGCCAACAAATGGGGGAATTTCAATTAGTAAAGTTGTAACTTCACACAACCTACAAGCAAATAGCTGCTGGACAGGAAGATTAGCCAAAAAAAAAAAAAAGGAAGAGGACAGGGAGAAGAGTTGCTGCAAAGGAAGGTATTTGGATAGATTCTTCTAGTTATAAACAGATCATTATTTTAAGCTCAGGACATCTCTACTCCATCCTCTGAGCTCTTCTCTGTTAGGCTTCACTATAACCAAGCCTTCGTACCATGTTCCTTTCTATAGAAAGAAGCAGCAGCCAAAATAGTACCAGCACCAACAGAGCATGCTTACAACAGAACATGAACTGCTGGACTTTGTGGTTTGCAGAGGAAAAGCGTCAAAGAAAGAAATGTACCTGGCGATGAAAACTTCTACTACTGATTAACGGATAGATCAGCATGGCCTCCCCTCCAGAGACTGGTGGAGGCTTCCAAAAAGGCTTTCGGAAAGTTGAAAAACTCACCTCAAGGCATACAGCAAAAATCAGACCTGTGCCTGGCTCCTCAAACGCTTCAGTCTCTGCTGGAGTCCTCTCCACTCCCACCGATGCAATGCATCAGTGATTCTCAATATCGTCATAAACAGCATACGTTGAAATTCTGCTAGAACTGGAGGAGGGGCTGAAACCATTCTTTTAGATTTCCAACAGAAAGCAGAACCTTAACTCACAGAAAAAAGTCTGAAGTAGCAGGAAAAAAGGCATTTCTAAGGATATACAGTCAAATCTGTAATATTATGAAACTTATGCCTGCTTTACAGACAGAGATTGTTATAGTTTATTCTCACACACAATGTGAAAAGAAGTCAATAATTATTCTACATAGCACACTACAAATGCCAGTCAGGGAAAATATAATTGGTCAACCAGAAAAGACAACTGTACATCCAGGACAAATCCTACCAGGACCCAGCATCTAGCACAGACATGCTGAATGCCCTTGGTTCTCACTGACACAGTACCTCAGGTGTCCTTTGCAAAGCACAGAAGCAAGTCTTCAATCCTTATTTTTTCTTGCAATCTAACAAGAAGAAGCATTTCCTACACAGAAATACAATACAGGAAAAGTATGTACTACCTAACATCTTTACTTCAGTTTTCCATCATGCACCTCTTTTTATAGCGCTCCAAGAGTTCACCAACTAATACTTGTAAAAAGTTTTGAAGATGAACATTAGTAGATAAGGACGACTTATTATCCAAGGACAGAGCAGGGGTGATCAAGTGTCTAGCAGATTTGTGCTGCATCATAAGAGCTTACTAATTCTTTTTCCTCTTTACCAATTCTTTCATTTCATGAAAAGATGTTGCAGCAAGGACATACTACTTGTCAAGCTCTTCCAACACTATTTACTGACACCAAAACATAACACCAAAGAAGGCTGTGAGGAAAAAAAAAAGTATTAAAAATAAAAAGTTATTCTTTCATTTAAATCTAGCACCAAACTTCTACTGAAAATGTGCATTTTGAAAATGGTGATGGATAGAAACACATCAATCTTATCTGTGACTGAGGTTGTATCTGTCTGGTTCTACCAGTCTGGTTAATTCTGTTCACTGGTGACATGCATACATATCTCTCTACCTGTATAACAAAACTGAATTGAAACAGATCTGCAGTAGTTGTCACTTTAATTTATTACAACATAAAACTCAACAATAAAGCAATGCATCTGTTGAGAAAACAGATAGAAAAATGTTAATGTTGCCGCAAAGACCCAAACCATCCAAGTGCAGGATGATTTCTCACTGCAGCAAGACCACACGGACATGCAAAGAACATCCTAATCTGAGCTGATCACTAGGCAGCTAGCTCCTCTCCAAGAGCAAGGACTCTGGATTTATCACAATTCCCTCAGTCTGTTCTTTAAACAGAGAGAAAAATGGTACAGGAACCTGAAAATGCATCTCCTAACAATTGCAGCTAATTACCATTCAGGCTCCTGCTCCTATCCCAGCTGCTCAAGGATAATTACCCTTAATGAAAGTGGTGGTTACAGGCTTCTTGGCTCTGCTAAGTTGCCTTATAATAACAGACTGCCGAACACATTTGGCATTCTGTACACCTTGCCACAGAGGAACAGTATTGATCCACACACCATGGCATCACATTCAGACTAAGAAATTCATTTGTGAAAAACATATGATACACTCAAAAGCAGAGGAAAACATCACTCCCCGAGACCAGACAGCTCCTCTCTGCCAAGATGCTGTCTGAAATGCAGCTTGCCCACAGAACAGCACATTTCACGTGACAGAAAGGTAATGCTCTTGTTTACAGAGCAGCTAGGACAGGAGAAGGTGCTAACAGACACAGCAAGCTCAGGTAGGGTTGGGGCAGACCCTGGCCTCTGGCCATATCTTTATAGGGAAAGTTTTGCTACTATGGCTATACTGCTGTATTACGGCAAAAATTGGTCATGGTGAAGACATGGTTCAAAGGGACAAACCCGAGTTTTTTGTCAACAGGGGTTATTCCAGCTCAAATTTCCCTTCAGCTCTGTATTGGCTCTTTAGGCAAAAAAACTTTTTACTCTTTACCCAGGTTGTTACTGGCACAGCTACCTTAGCTGTCAACCTTACCTCCGCCTGGCAGTACTTTGTCACTGAGACCTTGCCTGTGGACACGCTGTCGATGGCCACAGACAGCTGTCCAAAGGGGATGTAAACCTACCATGCACCTGATGATACAGCCCACACACGTCATTATTTCATACTGTGGAAACAGGGAATAATCACAAGAAACACTTAAATTCATTCTGCTCACATTCAATTCTGAAAGTATTTCCAAAGACTTCAATCAAACTAAAGCAAAACAGGATTCAACAGCAGCGTTTTGGTGCAAGAGATATCAGTAACGCACTGTATTGAAGTTTCAGCTCCAGAAAAATAGTATTAGTATTTCCTGATCAAGGTATTTTCCTGTGATGGCTTTTCCTTACGTGTGCTACACAGCAAACGGCTGCATAATACTTGCTTATGGTTTTGAGAAGGAATGATTCTCATTTGGTCTAACAGAAATAGCAGAAAAATAAGGCTGCTTGCCCTCTCTTTCTACATAACCATAATCAACATAGATAAGCCAACCTCAAGATGCAGTTTTGCATGACAGAGCTGGGAGCTGATAGGGAACATTTCCAGCAACTGAGCCTCATTTTTGCAGGGAGAGAAGCAGCCTGGGGAATTAACAGAATAAAGCAAATATTATACAACTTCATCTTACGTTGAGTTTTTCAAACGAACTATGCTCTTACTGTTTTTTTACCTTGAAATTATACAATTAATGACTGTAATACCAAGACAGAGCAGAATGACAAAGAAATGAAGATACAGACAAGGACAAGGGAGAAAAATATGTTCTTAGATTAAATGTGAAGCACAAGGGACAGTCAATAAGGTGAGCTGATGAGGTGGAGAGATGTCAAGAAATTGTTCCAAATAATAGAAGCCAGAACTAAAGAGTTTCTCTGACAGCAGGAAGACTTTTTGATTTGACAAGGAAGTGGTCATCAAGATGCAGGCACAGGAGGCTGGGGAAAGTGATACAGAAAAATACGAATGGAGAATGTGAAGGATTTGGGAAACCTCTCGGGCTTTTTTATTTTTTATGAATGTGAAAATCATTGAGTCCTATTGTTATTGAGATGAAATGACATTTTTGCCTCAAAGTATGAAAAAGAAACGCGGAAAGGAATAATAGTATGATGAACAGCTAAGAACATAAAGTCAATAAAACCACTGGTTGAGAGGATATCCAATCAATACACCAGCTAATGTTATAAATAATGTTTTGGAGAGAATACTATTCTACTTCTTTCAGTTTGCATATGATAAGCCTCAGTAATGTTGAAATTTATGTTTATTTGGCAGTTACCCATTACTGGCCATTTTCTATGCCTACCTTTGGAAAAATCAAGTACTACCTGGCAACAGAGACTGTAGGAATCACACCGTTGTTTTGATGCAGCACTGCAAGTTTTGCATTCTCCCTGTCTGTGTTTGGTTTACAGTCATGTTCAGAGTTTTGCCTAGAGAGACGCCTAAGTGGATGGTCCCTAATCTCAAAGAATTTGAATATTACATTGCTAACTTTTGCTTACACTCCCAAAACAGTGAGAATTATAATCTGAGGCCCCAGAGATTGTAGTTTCCTACCACAGTTGAATTGTAGCATCTGAAGTTATGACTGCACATTGTCACCTATAGGATTAAAGAATATGTAAGTGATTTGTAATTAAATACAAGCATTTTGAGATAAGACCATACCTGTAAGGCCCATGACAAAAATGGAAAGAAATGCAAATTCAGTGCTAGGAATCCATTCTTGATGCTCCTTCCAATGTTCAGATAATAAGTGGTCTCAAAGCACTGGGTGACCTCAGTAAGAAGTGGCATGGTTAAATTGCAGAGCATTTCCATTTTTACAACATTATACAAAGAGCATCTGCAGACAATGTAGTACAACAGAAACTAATTTAAGTCTTAATTCTGTAGTTCCCTGATATGGTAGATATAGATTTGTCTTTGCTGGAACTTAGGAAATAATTTGAAAGCTATTCCAGATCCCAGCCCTCTGCTTCAGACAAACACCTTGTGCTTAGAGCATTTAAGGATATACATGCACAAATACACCCACCCCTATTTAGAAACAACTTATTCTGCTCTGATAGTACTCACACTTAAGTATCTTTCTTTCTCTGAATCAAGCTGTCAACTGACCGACTGATAAAACTTTCTTTGCTGTCACTTGGAGATTAACAGGTTATCTCAGATTCTCCTCAATTACAGGCATAAAAGAACTTCCCGAGTCCTCTCACATTCGCTCCATCCATCTAGCATGACAACCGTCCTCTGCTCCGGTTAGGAAGGAAAGAGGATCTTTACACTTGCCAGGTTCTGCGCAGACGGTGATATGTGAGACATTGCCACCTAGTCCTCAATAAAGATCACCCACTCCACTGCACTCAATTTGCTTGCCATCAGCTGTAACAAACGTCACTTTTCTCGTGATTTCTCTTCTCTAGGGGAGAAAATAACAACAAAATTGTGGCTGCTGGTAGGAAGCCACGAAGTCCAAACAACAAGGGGACCCAATGATCTTTCTTCTAACCTTACTCTCTCCTACAGCCCTACCACAAAGCCCGGTGATCTGAAAAGTGAGATGTAACATGCAGATCCATTCAGCTGGCAGTGAATCCTCCCTTGAAGCCTTTGCGCAGGTACTTACTGCTTCAGTCACAGCCTCGTCTGATCTGAATGGCAACGGATGAAAATTAAAGGATCGACAGCATTCAAAATTACAGTCTTCTGTGTCAGCTAAGTGTAAAGCAAGGCAATACCTCGAGTCCACTCATCTGTTCTTCAGTTAGTTTAATTCTCATTTGGGGAGTACCCACTCTCAACCTCAGTGCACAGCTCTGCTGCCTTGTCTCTCTGCCAGACTACTTGGCCTTCTTACGTGATGATACACGTGGAGAAGGGCGATTTCTAGGATACAAACCACTTTATTTTACTACAAAATTTCGTGGCTTTGTCAAGGACTCTGAACACCTCCACACAAGTAGGCAGGTCCTGTTTCATGACACTACCCGAGCCTAATTTAACACATCATTTTAATTATTGCTAAAAATTAAATAAGCAGCACACTATTTCTGTCTCCTGGGAGAGACGGCAATTTACATCTCCAAAAATAATATAATTCACAGCAAAATTAAAGTCCCAATGTGTATAATAATTTTCTAAAATATACCCACCGCTGTCAATCAACCAAAGCCTATCTAAACCATTCTCTAATGCACCAGATAATTTAAACACTAAAATATCCTTTAAAATCCCGTAGAATAAATACAATACCCCACCCAAGATAAAGTGATTATCATTTTCATTTCACTTTTTAGACAGTTCCTAATAGGGTCTATTCTCCTAATATGTGTGTGCAACATCCATTGAGGATAATGCGAACAACGCGCATGAATCAAATGGGAGACTACAATTCTTGTTTACTGGTAGGGGCCAGACCATGATCTCCCTTACCACACAAGTCTAAAATAATTCAGCTGAGCACAGTTACTCCAGACCTTGGCAAATGAAAATAGACCAGAATCTTGCCCTATATTGCTAATATTTACATAAGACTAACTAGATCAAATATTTAAGGAAATAGCTTGAAAGGAACCTCAGAAATCTGTGTGTGCAATACAGAGAAGTACAGGAAAATATTGTGACCAGCTGACAAGGGAATAATAGACAGGTATATTACCAGATAACCTACAGAGTAGGCATGCATTATTCCTGTTATTTTTATATGAATAGATACTACCATTTACATATAAGTATTTTTAATATTTTTTTCATATCATTTGCACTGGACAGCAAAGGGCCAACAATGGCCTTGATCAAGGAACTGAATGGCTATTCAGCACTTCAGAAAAGGAGTATTACACCAGTAATTGGACTCGTTCTTTCACAGCTGCAGTGGAAAGTTACTCTAGCCACCTGAAAAGGTCTACAGAATCATACTACATTCTCTGAATTAATGCAAAGATCTCATTCATTAGGATTCAGTGTCGAGCTCTTGTTTTGTTATTTTTAACAATAGCATGAAGGTCAGTTTTTATGAAGCTCCACGTCCACTGGTGGTGTCATTCTCCTTAGTGTTTTGAGTTATCAAATATCAATATCAATTTAAGCCAGCCTGGTCTTTTGTAAGAGATGCTGGTGCCCAAGTTACATCATACAGCTCCCCTGCAACACATGCACTATAAAAATGCTACCCTTAGTCAGCAGACTCTCCAGTACAATTATACAACAGTGCCCAGTGCTGTGTCATTATTACAGTCCATCCATAGTCCACAGATACCAAGCAGGAATACACCAGCCTGTTTGACAAGCTACTCCTTCTACTGTGGAGAAGGCTTATACAGAATCCCATTACACTCGGCGCAGGGAAATGATACAAGGAGCAAGAAATCTTGCGGTGGTATGGGGGAAATTATTCTTTTTTGCAGGCTGAGCTCAGCACCAAATCTACTCACGTCACCTTTTATTTACTTAACAAAAAACCTGATGCCAGAACTAGCAGACTGTGATGCAATGTTTCATTTGTGGAGCCATGGTGTTAACAATGGTTCATTGAGACTATTTCTCACAAACTACCACTGAAGTACTCTTTGTAATTACGTTGAACAATTAAGCATAAATTAAGTTACCAAAAATGACATTGGGCAAAAACGTTTGCACGGATTAACTCTGCTGACCCCCGTGACTTTACACAGGGAAGAATTTGGAGCTAACAAAAAATATGACTTGATGGGCAACTTGGAGCAAGGCAGAAAAAATAAATTAATATTTCAATCCTATTTAATTTAAAATACATTTATTAAAGGCATTTAACCTAATCCAGACTCTCTGAAATTATTTATTGAATATCAAAATACCCTGAATTAGATAGGCCATTTTAAAACAGTCACCTTCCCAAAGTGAAACAAAGGCGTTACTACACATCTGGCAAAATTCTGCTAGAATTGCTGTTGTCCCATTGCAAACACAGCCCTTTCTGCTGAATAACAAGGAAAAGAATTTGGTCTTTTTTTAAAAAACACTGTACAGATTATAAGAAGGTTGATTTTGTTTCCAAATGATGAGGGTTTACATACATGCCCCCACCGTAGATTAATATGTGCTCTAAACCATCTGTAGAAAATTGAACACCAAAAGAATCTTTCATGTCTTTCAGTGTAAAAACTAAATAAATACTTGGAATCATTTCCCTGTCTTCCTTGTCTACATTTCCCATTTTCAAAAGGGATGAATGCCAAAAATCTGAAATGCAGACATAGCATTTAAGAAATAAAGAACAAATGTTTTCTAAAAATTCGTGTAAATTAAGTGTTTCTAATACTTTTTTTTAAGATTCCATGAAAAATACCATATTTAAAATAAGCTTCCTCTTTCTCTTCAAGAGAAGAGCAGAGAGAACTAAAACTCCATTTAGTTTGAGCAAAAACAGCACAAGATAAACAATATTCTTTTAAAAAGTGGAAGAAAAATACCATATTTAAAATAAGCTTCCTCTTTCTCTTCAAGAGAAGAGCAGAGAGAACTAAAACTCCATTTAGTTTGAGCAAAAACAGCACAAGATAAACAATATACGTTTAAAAAGTGGAAAGCACAAAAGTATTTAGTAAATTAAACATCATAAGCACTAGATAAAAAGCCAAAGTATTTCCCCCCTAAAATAGGGAAACATTTTCTGGGCCTATTCCACCAAAGTCAATGGAAGTCACAGTCAGATTATACTAAACCTACAGTCTTTGAAGTCTCCAAAACAATATAAATACTTATCATCAGTCATCAGCGTTTTGTTTAAATCCACAAGTGAATTGGTACTTTGGTACAGTTGAAAGCATTTGTCAAGAAATTAATATAATCACCAATTATCCTTTTAACAAATTGTACTGTATCAACTAGGAAGCCTTTCTCCCTCTCCTGCAAGTGTAGCTCCACGTGCCCTGATCAAGTTACAGGAATCACAGGTAAGTGCTCAACAGATCTTACAGTTCCAGGGAGCAATCTACAAAATCCTAACTTTCATTAGTATGTTTCATGAAATATTTTCATGTCTCTACACTCTCTATTATTCTCATTTTGATTACAGTTGCTGATACGTTACTATATTAAATGTACATGCCCCTGAACATCATCAGAAGAAAACAGTAGTATGAACTTTGCTTTGTTCAACAAGTGTTTGTTGTGAGCCACTGAGATTTTCACTTAGGGCTTTATCTTGTTGCGATGATTCTGTGTGTTTCACAAAAGCTGGGTAATAGCTTAATCACAGTGTGCAGTGCCAATTTGATGACTGATGAGAAAAAGTAGTGTGTGTTCAGAATCACATACCATCCCTGGAGACTTCCCAGATCGTGCGTAGAGTCGTTTGGGACACGCATCATGATTTCTTCAGCTATTTTCCATCCACTCCAAAAAGCGCAGGATTGACAGATGTGAACATTTAACACACTTCAGTTTTTTCATATGACCTCTGATACAGCCACCCCCATTCTTTATTATTCTAGTATGTGCAGAAACTGTGCATTGACCGAAAATAATTTGTGGTGACTTAATTCGTGTATGGATTCCATTCCATCCTGCTCCGATCTGTTCTACATCCACAAATAGCTGAAGACATTCAACACCTTTTACCTCTCACTGATTTACCTCCAAGGAGAAGCTACTCAGCAAGGTATTCAGGAACTGCCAATATAAGGCTCTAGCTTTTCTCTGATTTATTCACTTGCTATAAAGGCATATCAAGTTTCTAAACACTCAGACACAGGAGCTCCAGCAACACAGAGAAAATAAATTCCATCTTTGACCTTTTTAAACTGCTCTTATAGCATCATTCTGTAAGACTGAATTTATTTTTCTACTCAATATATTCCATTCAAGGGCTGCAAGGCATTAGCTAGGATTAAAATCAGGTCAGCAGCACTAAGAATAAATAGCACTTTAACCTGAAGAATACAAAGGCACCAAAACACCCCAAAATGGCCATAACCGATCTGTTTGCTCTAAGATTCAATATTCTCAGTGGCAAGTCAATGTTCCTCCTGCAGTCTTGTCGTGACTTATTATGGGGAGTAACAATGAACGCCATTTAAATGACAGGTATTTCATAGAAGAACATAATGAGGTCATCACAGGCTTTAAAGGTGGAAATTACATTACTGTTATTCACGACATGATAACACTCAGGGGCTCTGATCACAACCTGGGCACCACTGTGCTAGTTATTTTATAAAGAATGGGACATAAACGGAGCCATCATGCAAAAATATATTAAAAATATAGATAGCAGAGAATGGGCCAGGGCCACAGGGCCACAGCATCTCATATGAAAATTTGGGTCCATACAGTCAATCAATCCGTTTACTGACCTGCCCACAACACCAAACACCCCTTTAAAATTGGTTCCTCCCTTGCACGTAGCGTGTCTGTATGTTAGATGTACCTGACACCATCTTGGCAAGTAGGGACGTCACAGAGAATAGCTGCGCCTAAAAAACTTAATAAATGAGGACAGAAGTATAGTATCTCAATTTAGGCCCATCTCCAATCAAGGTGGCTAAACTATATAAAGCATTTTCCCCTTCTCTACCTAATCTCTAAATATGGATATCCCATATGGATATCCCAATTATGGATGCATGGATATCCCAATGCATTATCTGCAAATATTATTTGCTGTTTCAGCAGAAAATAGTCTACCACAAGAACTATCCTTCTGGTTGTCAATGGACTTAGATGAAGACCTCCTGACCTAAACCATGAGGTCTACAATATGTGCTGAAGAACTAAATCCACTTGCTGGTAGCACAAGTAGACTTACACTATTGGTGGATAAAGCACTGTGGCGAGAAACATATTCTTGGCAGCAAATCACATCAAGCTGTGTGGGTTTATTTGGGCTCTTATGGAACGGGAATGCACAGCTCTCATATATAGACATCTACCAGTGCCCTCTACTGGCTGTCATCACAAAAAATACACAGCAATTAATAAGAGGTTGAGTCAGATACCTTCTCATGTATATTAGTTTATGCTGACTTGCCAGGCAGAAGTCTGTCATTTTAGTATTGAAGAATTTAGATATTGTTCTTCATGGTGCATATCTGTGGTTATCCAGTGACAGATCTAAATAACTATTTATAAATCTAGTAACTATTATGCTGGCCCTCTTTTCAGCACATGCATGGCTGCTTCTTTGTGGCATTTTCTTTGGAAATCAATATAATGTCAATGATGAAAACCAACACTAGGGAGGCAGTACGGTCTAGCAGCCAGGAAAACGTGCCCTGGAGCCTGGGTTATGTTCCATCTGCCCCACCTCACCAGGTGACCTGCTGATATGCATTATTTACATTACAGTAGCATCTGGAGACCTCAGGACAAGGGCAGGGTGGGGGTACTACTGTGGTATGAACCGTAACAAGAAACAAGCTTGGCCTTCCTAGGTAACAGGATACAAAAGAAAGATGAAATAAATATATTCCAATAGGGAGCCAGAAATACCACGTCATCGATCTGTGTTCAAGTTTCTCCATCTGAAAAGCACTTTGGGATGTTCACATGAAAGGTGAACATGGATTTTTAAACACAGGTTACATTACGTGGGGGTTTTTTGACACATTTTCCCACATTAGGTTTTTTGCACTGGAACAGACAAGATATAGAAACTTTCTGTAGACTGTGTTTCCTTGATGACAAGATGCAGGACTGTGCAATACATTAATTAAATGTTTGCTTTACAACTAGCAGTAAAAAACACATCTGATATACCTTCATCCTTGGTACTTTGCTCATCCATAGTTGCAAATTATCACTCTTATAAGTGAGATTCAGGAACAGGACTTCCACACAAGGGTTTTGCTACTTAAAGAGATGCCCACTGAGCTGGCAGGAGAATAAAAACCTCAGAAGTTTAAAAAATAAAAATAAAAAAATCACAGCAGGTTTTCTTTCTTTTGATGTCACCCCCTGCAGCGGCTGCTTTCCAGGCATGTGTGTCCACAGTTCCCTTCTCTTGCCTGCACACACACAAAACTAGCTTTAACGCAAAAATTCAGTCCTCAGTATCAGGCTGTCATTGCGCTAAAATGAAACTGCTCATTTTTAAACAAAGGAAGCTTTTTTATGACTCGTTCCCCCAATAAAGCCATCATCCCATGCTAACGAGGTGCCATGAGATAGCTCACACGGTCAAGCGGAAGTGCCGCTCCTTGGGCTGAGCAGGAGGAGCATGAGGAGGCTCAGCACAGCTCAACCTGCCTGCTCCCTCCTACGCAGGGAGAAGTCACCTCCTCCTGACCCCGCTCTTTGAACAAAATTAAGAGACTTTCCACTGGAACGCAGTGCTACAGGCAAACATGCCCTAAGGAAATAAGAAGAGCGATTCAAACGAGTAAAGCCTTGCAGGATGAGGCCCTGTCTCTGTCTTGCCCTGATATTCTTATTTCCAGTGCTCAAAAGCTGTGTCACTGCCAAACCTCAAAACTGCAGCTTCCACATCACTGATGTTCAAATGAAGGGGGTTGTGGGTTTTGTTTAGTTAACTAAAATGAATACACTTTAAGCTAAATTTTAATTTGCCACTTATTTGCAGCTTGTTAACATATTCCTAAACACAGGTTGAAAAAAACACTGCTGCAGTTTAGTTTTATTTAATATTGTTAAAAAATTCTCTCAACAAGATTCCTAAAGGGTAGCTAGACCTGAAAAGGATAAAATCCTCCATTTATCAAAACCACAAAGAATAGAATTAAGGGGAGTTACACAGTTAGGCACAGTGGCAGGGCTGTTTTTTTTTTTTTTTTTTTTGTGCTGGTGGAGCTCTCTGCAGAAGACTGTGGTTCTTCTGCAAAGCGTGTGTATGCATACATACATTACACAACGGAGTTTTATGAGAACAGTATCATACCAAACAAGGTCAATTTTCATTAATGTTATAAAGATAATATTATGAAAAAAAAATAGGATATTTGGATGTAATATGCTGGAAAACACATAATATGGCAATGATCTTTAATAGACCTTATAACATGTTTCCCACGTGCTACTTTGGCACAGCCTGCATCTTGTCTGTCTCTGGGAGTTTGGGACTAGCCACCAAAATCCCCACCAAGGGCTAGCGTCATGGTAGTGTATGTGCTATCCGTGCTTAGCACAGCACGGAAATAAGAGTCAAAGATTTTACCAAGGGTTATAAAGGTCTGGTAGGGACAGATTTTTTCCAAGCTAAGAGCCACACCCATGAGAAAGTTAATCCATCTAGCTTGACGGACCATGTCTTGTAATCATCCACAAGAAACATTGCTGCCTGTCCACCAGTGGTTCAGTTGCAGAACTACTACCACTGCTGAGTTTGAATTTTGTCATTCCAACAATCACATCGGAAATAGGACAGGTATGAAATGCCGTAAGTCTGGACTGAAGTGTTGCTGTTGTAAAGCCAAGGCTCCTTAAAATGCCCCTACCCATCTCCTGAACTCTTGCAGGACTGAGTCCATAATTTAGTACAGGTCTAAAATACTGCTTTGATCAGCCAACATGCCCTGGAGACATCTTCTCTCAAATAGGCATGTTGAACTGCTTAAACCTGACCCACATGTGACTGCAAAAATGCACCTGAGAACTACTGATTTATGAAGCTAACTGAAGAACTACTTCACTTCTAATACAACAAGCAACCGCAACTCTAGATATACGTGCTCTGAGGAAACCGTTCTCAAGTAAATAAGTATCTCACATACACTTCCTCCAACCTAACGGTTTGTGGTCCCCACTGCCCCTTATTTTATTTGGGACCCAAAGCTGCAACGTGTAAACATACTTCTAACTTTATACCCCTGGGATGTCCCAATCTATTTAATGGGAAACACCAAATTCAGCTGGACAACTTGCAAGTATCATGTTATGCATGTGTTTTAAAATGGCAAGATTAGGAGCTGGCAATCCATAATACAGCCTAGAACAATGAATGACCTTCTATCACGTAATGAAGGTCAACTGACTGGGGTTCTGTGGGACTGAGGGTGGCAGCAAGTTTTTAGACATAGATATTTGTATGATGTCTAATACAGAGTCTGTGCTTTGTGCCTGTTAATAAATGTGTCCTTGTAAAATCCCTGTGAAGTAGAAAAGTAGTGTTATCCTGATTTTTCACAGATGGAAAATGGAGACACAGAGAAATTAAAGGGGAGAGCCTGTCTCTAGGGTAAGCATGACGCAAACCAGCCAAATCTTTATAGGTCAAAACTGCCACTTTGAATTGCACCTAGCAACAGATGGGAAGCCAGATTCATTCCATTATGCGTCCTTTTCACTAAGGAGACAGAAAATAACTAGTGTAAAAATACGCCTTATTTTTGCTATTATTTTTTGTTAGGTACTGCTAGAACAGAATGTGCTGTGGAGGAGATGGAGGGGAAATGGCGATTATTGCAGGAGTAACATTTACCTACATATCTTGTAATCAAGGAGTTGCTTTTTGCACCAGTTTATTCCCAGCGGCTCTGAAATCTCCCAGATGAGTAAAGACATTTGGTCTCTAGCCCAGTGTTCGCTTAAAGGCAGTATAAACAGAAAGCCGGCAAAAAGGGAAAAGCCATGCTTATCAGGCTGTTGCTGCTCTATCTATCTCTTGCTGCCTTCCACAGTTTGCAGAGCACATGAAAAGTAAAATAAATACCCAGTTACATTTTGCTTATCATCTGACACATTTCACAAGAAAATAAAGGCATCCACTGAGGGTTTTTTCTTTTTATTTCTGTCTGCTGCTGACAGAAGGGGTGCTTAGAATTAGACAGAGAAGATAAAGTGGTTTTAAATATGTATATATTTAAGAGGTTATCTCAAAGGAAAAAATATTTTTCTGCTGTGGTTGGCTACTATCTTAGCCCCGCTTTAAACATTTATCTGATTAAATCATTGCATTCCTCAAAAGAGACGGTTCATGAATCCTCAGATTCTTACGGCTAACAAATAATTAAGTAGCCCAAACTCTGCACTTGTAACAGTAAAGTGTCTGACTCATGATGCTTAGTTAAAAACCCAGCAGGTTCAGCACACCACCCCAGCCTGGCTGGGGTAACGCACTCTCAGGCAGCAGACAGCCCAATGGGATTTTGGCCAACCACCTCAGCTCAGGAATCCCACACCACTTCAACCAGCCCCTGCAAACAGCATACAGGTGGATTCATCATGGAGCCATGCCGACAGCCAGGACAAGAGGCATTAACACTGCAGAAATTACAGTGAGATGAATTAAGGACATCAGCTTTTGTTTGGTATTACCTGGTTTTACAGACCTTGGGAAAAGCATCAGCTTTTTAAAACTACTTCTCCTTTGAGACTGCACAGTTTGAGAGCCTGTTTTTAAAGCTACGGTGGTGAGCCCAGTTCAGCCAGTGGTACGAATGCTCTAAGAATTAGAAGAGTATTTGCTAATGTTTATAGTTCTTAGGCATCCAGATGTCTCACAGCATTTTAGAGACAATCGTGACAGGAATTTCTAGAAACTGTAAATCACACGGGTGATGGCAAACAGAGACAAACAGGTGCAGAGAAGTTAAATGACTTCCATGAGGTTGGTTGAACATCTGAAAGTCTAAGTCAAGTCCTTTACACTCCACTTCAATGTAGTTTTATTTCATAGTAATTTAAAAGTCCTGTCCGTTCATTTGGTGGTACAGCAGTGTCAAACACGACATGCTGGCAACTGCTGCTATTGTTTCACCGGCATGTTTATTTCAGCATTTTGTATAGCATAACCTGTCAAATTGCAGGGGAGGCAGGAATGCACCCAGTACTTTCTAAGAGGAATTGCAAGTAATTAGATCATTTCTACATGTACCGAAAAGTAGGAGGGAAAATTACTTTTAAAATAATATTAGATTAATTCAATCTGGAACAAGACATGTAAGGGAGGAATAATATGACTTGTCATCACTTTACAAACATTCCCAACAATAAACTAAGGACAGCTGTCATGCTGATGGAAAACCAGAAGGATTAACACAAGATGACCACCATGACTTTTTCTATCCAAAGAAACCTCTGATGTCAACCAATTTACAGTCACTCTAACGTATTTAAAATGTTTCACATTTATAAACATAATGGTCTGCATGTGTTAGAAACACCAACTGTTGATTTGAGTCTTCCATGGTGCCTCTTTTCCCTGACAGTGTGAAAAGAGGTGGCTGGTACAACAGCTGCAACTTCAATTACCTGTGAGGACATAATTTTAGATGCATGCTGTCTTCAGAGTGAAAAACATACGCCATTTCTTAGGTTCCAACCAAGCCTGGTTTTAACATGACAGGAGAAAGCCAAAAAATCTGCAGGCTGATCTGACTGAGATGCAAGCTCAGGTATCCTTCAGAAATTGGTGGGAGGAGGGGAAGATCTTGAACTAGATTAATTTAATTAAAAATAACCCACTAGCATGCAGTTGATGGAGGTGAACACTAATAAGCCCCATGAGAATTAAAAAGGCTTGAAGTCAAGGATCATAGCTTATCTGACATGGCAGAATGCCTGCCTGCCTGTTCTAGAAGGAGCTTGGCCAAATCTGTACATCCAATTCAATTTCCTAACAGATACAACAGAGAACCTTACAAATTAATTACAAGATAATAAAAATTTTAGCTCCATAAAGGAGTTGATGCCTTAGATGGTATCAAGATCTCTTACATCCAGCATCAGTTCAGTGTAGCAGCCAGGAAGGGATCTGCAGGAAAACACAGAAGAGAAATTGGGGAAAGCTTCTTGCAGCATCTGGACTTTTAAAGTGACCAGCCCAACTCCACTACATCTCACCACGTGGAAATGACCTAGCACCTTTCCATGTGCCTTTGCCTTGCTTCCCTAAGCGTAGCAGCAGCAGCAATCTGAGGAATGGGGTGGGGCGGGGGAAATAGCAGTGCCTCTGAAGTTGACAGAAGGTCCATAGAGGGCAACTCAAGCCTTGAACACTACAAGTAGAAGTCCAGCGGTTTCCGTGGGGTAAGAGGTACCACCCAGGATGAAGAGGAGGGATTCTGTGTTCTGCACTTTAGACATGCCAACAGCTCACTGCCAACCTGAAGACCAACGATTATTAAGAAGAAAAGCTACAACTGTTGACATTATTCATATCCAAGCTGCACTTGTTCCAAGATCATAAAAACCTCTCACTTACTGCAAAATGTTCAATATCAGAGATACACGATGTGGCGATAGCACAGGAGCGGAGTTTGGACTCCTGCTACGGTAGCTCAGCCTGGGCAGGGTCAGCCTCGCACGGCTCCAATCCTGCTTGAGAAGAGCTGAAGATGAGCCACGGCAGGTAAGGAATGGACAAAGCGGGTCTCTGTCAGCTTTTCTTTCCCAAAAAGCATCCTTACTAGGAGAAAACATTAAAAGCAGTTGCGCAACATGGAGCCAGAGCCAGGTAGTTCTGGATATTCACAAGTCTGAAAATCACTCATATTTTGAGCATATCTCCATAACAGTAATTCTCAATACACCAAGGCCATCACAGTGTATGTCTTCCGTCTGACTGTAATTTTGAATACAGCTCACTTATCAAGAATTAACTTGAAAACCGTGCCTTTAGATTAATTCGACCAGTTCTGATCCATCTGCAGTGCCTGAAAGTTGTTCAAAATTACACACTATATATCTTGAAGCTCTTAAGTTGTTCAATCTAATGGAAAAGTTTTATAGTCCACTTTTATAAATTGTAACATCCCAAACAAATTTTAATCATTCTTCCCTTGTATGAGCTCTCCTTACTTGTAGCTAAATAAAAAACAGGGTCCCAGATTGCCTGTCCTTGTAATAC
>NW_008794710.1:264962-285050 GCF_000699145.1 Aptenodytes forsteri
AACTAAGAGCAGGGTGGGGGGGGGGGGGGGGAAGATAAAATTGCTCAAAAACTTCTGGAAATTACCGCTCCAAATGTTGCCCCTGAGTTCAAATATGGACAGAACAGAAATAAAGTCAAGTCAAAATAGACAAGCCGGGTCATTGGGAAATAACTTTTCTCCTTACATTACTATGTAAACATATAATGGAGGGAATCTAACACCTAGAGATCACAGTGAAAAGTCTAACAGAGCTGGAGTATAGTCAATGATTCCCAGAATCTGTGTCAAAGAAAGAATGCAACATTTGTTTCCATCCCAAGTGAACAGATTCTGGAGTTGTCCCTACTTCAGTCCATTAAAAAACTTGTAATAAAAATACATTTTAGGCTACTAAAATGCCTTAACGAATCTATGCAAGAGTGGAATTTTTCCATGTTTGCTCCTATTTAATCAAGTGAAAAATTTCATTTCACTGAAGTTTACTCTGTATGATTTCATCAACGCACAGCAGTAGCAAGTAACTTAAGCATATGTGTTTCACAGATCTTAATCTTTACAATGTAGTTTTTAAATCTGCCACTTTCCTATTTTGAGGGTCCTAACAACAGAGTGCATTCATTCAGTCCTTTCCCAACCAAGCAAAACACTCACTGGGATTTCCTTTTCAAGCCTGCTAATTGAAAACATTCTGCAGCTTATTAGTCACTATACAGATTATCTGCTGACATGCAAACTCTCACTCATTCCAGACTTGTTAATTAACACGTAATTACTGATCCCACAGAGACTGGACTGCAGGTGTGATGCTCTGGGTCCTGCTCTAATAACCGTTCCTCTCGGATGCCAGCACAGATGGAATACACGGCGATTGCATTTTCCCAGAACACCATCCCACCCTCCCCAAAAGTGGTCAGGCTCTGTTTTGCTTTTAGTACGGTTTCGGTTTTGGGGGGGGGGTTGGTGTTTGGTTTTTTTTTTTTTTGGGTTTTTTTTTTCGGATAAGGTGCTGACATGCAAACTCTCACTCATTCCAGACTTGTTAATTAACACGTAATTACTGATCCCACAGAGACTGGACTGCAGGTGTGATGCTCTGGGTCCTGCTCTAATAACCGTTCCTCTCGGATGCCAGCACAGATGGAATACACGGCGATTGCATTTTCCCAGAACACCATCCCACCCTCCCCAAAAGTGGTCAGGCTCTGTTTTGCTTTTAGTACGGTTTCGGTTTTGGGGGGGGGGTTGGTGTTTGGTTTTTTTTTTTTTGTCTGGGTTCATTATGTCCAACATCCACCCACAACCTATCACAGAAAAGCAACAAAAATCTGCGCTCCCCCATCAGCCTGGCTCAGCAGGAGCTGGCTCAGGGCAGCTGTTCTGCATGGTGAATTTGAATAGGAAGACCTAGAGAAAAAGAATGGCAGAGAATGAAGGAGAGAATAACAAGGAGAGAGACAGATATGTCCAGTCATTTCTGTGACTACCTAAATGATGATCTCACCTGTTGGTTTATTCAATGCAAGGTGATAGTCAAGTCTTTCATACAGCATAAATCTTGCCATTAAAATACTACCTTCCATTCAATTACTCTCATACGAAGGCTCATGGTACCACAACTATTCCCTCTAGGTATTCTTTGGATAATGGGAAGTTCAAGAAGAAACCTTTTTCAAACCTCTTTACACTGAATTTCCTTTAAGACTTGAAATGTTTTAAAAGAGTTTTTGCTCAAGTAAGGGAAAAATGTTACCAAATAGTAAAAGTGAGAGTATAAAGGCACTGTCATGGAAAGTTAGGTCAGATGAAATCACTTACAAGTTTACAATTCCTTATTAGCCAGGGTATACTGGTCATGGGATACGGTCAAGAACCAAGTCCAGAAGGAACTTTATTAAGCAAAGTACCTTTGCAGGGGATAAGTGCATCCAAATTTAAAACAATTAGGGAACTGGATTGTTAAAAGCATGTAGAGTTGGCACATAATTCTATTCTCACTGAAGTCAGAGGTAAAACTACCTACCTTTGATGCCCCCATGGGAGCAGACTATACTAGACAGTTTTGAAAACTCCATCCTACATATCTAGGGATTAACAACAAACAATTTCCATATCCCTGAGACAGAATCTCTGATATAAACATGACCAGAAGTCATGAAAATTACCACCTCAGGTGGAATACCAAAATTTCTTGCACTGTGGTTCATTATGAACCACTGAATATGAAAATGACAAATGAGCTTTCTATACTCTTTCACTACCATATTAAAGGAAGCAAAGGATTTAACTGTTCTAGGTAGCAGCCACATTCAATTTGAAAGCTCCAGTTTCATTTACTGGATTTCAACAACAACTAAACCTTTGTACCAAGAACACTGTGCCACTATTAGGACCTTCCGGACCTGCATCTTTCTATGCATTTGCTGTCAATTCACTGTCAACTACACTGTTAGTTTATGAACCTTTTTAGAAGGAAATGGGTAAGAAAGATGGTGCCGATACAAATTGGTTAAGAGAGTCACATCTGGAAAGGGATTTCTGGAATTCATAAATCTTTTTTATGGGATAGAGATACTATCTGGGAAGTGGCTGTACATTTGCATCAGAGGAGAGAGCAAGTCTGTCTGAAACAAAGGTGCAGAACCTGCCAGCAGGAGGAGATGGGAAACTCCTGTGTGATAGATGATTCCGAGATTGTCAGATCTGGGGTATTAAACTGGAACAGATGCAGTTACTTTTATTAAACATGGCACATTAATGACATTAAAGACCAACAATGCCTCAACAGCCATGCAACTGGTAGAGAAAACTGTAGCAACATCAGCCTTTCTGTACCAGAGCAGCAACATGTCTCAACCTGGTCTTGCACATGGGCATTAGGTCTTGCATATGGACATTATAGGACACACCTTTTCAAGTCACTGGCTTCAAAAGACTTGGCATGAAAAGACTAAGCAATAATATAGGTCACTGCTCAGTTATCATATGGCAGCAACCTTTTGAAACTTGACAATTCTCAGCAAACTGTTTGGCGCAGCATTGGGTCCACAGTCACTACCTGACCCTGACCTTGCCAACTGCTCTCTCTACTAGGGATTTGCATGAGAAGGGCCTGTTGACAAACCTCCCATCAGTAAAGGTTTTAGAACAGACTCCATGCTATATACTTCACACAACTGAATTTGCTGATAACAATGGACACGTGATGCACTGTAGGAAAGTTTATGCACTGGATTTTATGATAATTCCTATTTTGGCTACAAGAAAGACTTTTTATGCAACTCAGTAACTAAACTAAAAAGAAAACTAAAACTCTGAAGAAGGGAAATGTAAGATAGTTGTTCACAAAGTGATGATAGGTGGGAAAAAGCAGATTTATATAATCAGTGATTAAGGTGATGTATTCATCTTGACAGTAGACACTTTCTGTGAACTGCTCCACAAAAGTCAGCTGAAAATACTGCCTACAAATTAGAAGTCGGAGCGAAATCCAGCTCTTCAAGAGTTAATGTAATTCTATGAGAATGAAGCAAATTCTGCTTCTGACCCTGTCTGTGATACATCAGTCTTCATCGTCTTTAAGTGGCCTGACCTATTCCTCCTAGAAGAATGATGGAAGACAGCTATTAAAGCTACTCAATTTCAGATCTCAGCTTCTAGGAAAAAGGCAGTTGTCACCCTTTCTGAATAAGAAAACATGGAAAAGAATTACCAGAAAAAGTCACATTCAACTACATCTATAAAAGGGTTCAAAGGCTTTTTCATACCTGGGTAACATTGGAACAGGCTTGTCAGGAGAGCAACAGCACCGTACAGTGCCACTGAGCGGCTTCCAGCCTCTAGTTTGCTGCTGAAAAACTAGGACAGGAAATAGTGAAAGGAAACAAGTCAGGTAGGTGCAGTCCTATTTCTCTTTACTTTGCTGACACCGTAATTCACAGGCGCTGGCCTGAAAGGGCTCCTCTACACTTCCAACTCCAACACTCACATAGGTTTTTTTATAACCATTCTCCTACCTTAACTTAGTTTCAAATAATATCAAAATAAGCCCATCACCCTTTTGGAAAGATGACAAAGAGACTGTCTACCAACAAACAGAAACACATAACGACATTTGCAGCGCAAACCTGTGCTTTCAGGTCATGTCTTGGACCCTTTCTTCTGTAGACTGCAATGTTAATATAAAAAGTGTCGCTTGGAAGAGGAGGAAAAGAGATGACACCAAAAAGAACATGCAAGCACACTTCTGTCTTCTAAAATAAGGCCAGAGAAGACCTGAGCTGGAAGTGAAATACATATGGAGGCTCCTCAAGTCACAATTACTTTTGTAAGTGAAAAGAGGAAAAACCTGAGTAAAGGATTGATTAGAAACTATTAGTTCTTTAATATTCTATCATCTCTTCCTCATTTGTTAACCTCAGAAAAAGAAATGTGTTATATTGTTTATGTGGATTTTTTTTTCCTGATATGATATTCACCTCTGGAAAAGTTACAGTGAAGCTTGGTCAGTCTAGTATTTCTGCTCAATAATTAATGGAGGGAAGTGAAATCTGGAAAGACAAAAAAAAAAACAAACCTCTCCTTTACCCAGGCTGGGGTTGTTACCTAAACTGTTGTTCATAAGACAGAGAGGCTTGCCTTAATTAGCTACTGTTTCAGTCTTCATATTTACAAATCACTACAGTATCACAAAAATATCAATATTAAATACACAATTCTGACTCATTCCAAGACACTTCCCGACTGTGCTTGCTCACTCAATGCGTTCCATGGCAGAGCTGTCCTTTTGAACTAGCACAGTACACAGACTTTATTACAGAGTCTACGAACATCATGACAGTAATAATGAATTGAAATTTACATCAAATGTAATCTCATTAATTGTCTGATCACATCTGAGTTTGACTATTTAAATGCATTAATAAAAAATATTCTACTACATGACATTAAAGATCCTATCTTGGTTAATTTCCTAAAAAATATCATTCCAGCTTACAACTACATCTTGATTTTATCTATCTTAATTTTAAACACGTAGTACTTGGATTTGGAAAGAAGTTTAATCAAAGAAAGAGAAAACCTGAGCATTGCCCTAAATTGTTGAAGTCTCAAAAGAGTGCTCTAGATTTCTACTTACTTGCTTCCCCATACACTCTGATAGAGAGGACACCAGAGATCCAGGCGGACAGGGATGACAGTGGCAGCATGAAGCCTGCTGTCCCCAGGCTATCAACATAGTGGGTCCAGCGTGCCCAGCCGCGAGCCTCTGAGCTAACCTGAAGGGTCTTCAACAGAAGAGAGCTTGGTTTGGCTCCCACAGCTGGTGCAGCACCATCAGATTGCCACGGCTTTGTAAGGCAAGATAAATGCAGGTGCAGGAAGAATTATACTAATGTCTTAATGCCTACTTCATACCACCGAACCACCTGGGAAAATAACAATACCCTACACCAGCTTGGGCTGTATGTAACTGACTGGATTGTCAATGGGAGGATGCCTGCAGTCCTGACGTCCTGATTTCTTTTTCTTTTTCAAATTAAGCACTGTGTGAACGAACATACTTTAGACTACTTTTTGACACTGCTGGGAAAGAGAAGGTGAGTTGGGAGCACCATTTCACCTCACAGAGAGGAGCCCAAGTCAAAATAGTGGTTTTTAACATGTTTTATCTTTTAGAAGAATTCAGAGGAGATGTTACATCTGTAAATAAAAGAAACGCTACCAATTACACAGAGCCTGCATTTCCACCTGCTGACCTGTATTGTACAGACTTCAGTCCCTGAATGATTCTTTCTAACTTCAGTCACTGGTTTGTTGTGTATAGCTACACAGAGGTGATCGCTGTACATGAATACCTCTCCAGAAGCCCTTCCATTGCAGTATGAGGTATTCTTAAAGAAAGTTATTTCTAAATATGCAGGAATACCTCAGAATCAATTACAGATTGAGTTAATATCTTTAAGATAAATGAAAGGTATCTTATTAATGTAATAGACTTTGGACCAAATCCTGAGGGCGCTAAAACTAGTCTCACACATTTTATTAAGAGCCTAAACACATGGCTTGTTTTTAAAAAGTGCTCAACCTGTAGCAACTTCCAATGATTTGATTACAATGAATGGAGCCCTCAAAAATTTAATGTTTTTGAAAAACATCAAAGTATGTAATTTAAACTTCTAAACACAGGCTTAATGGAATTTGCAAAGACAATTCAAATAAATACCTATGTAACTGATTTATGGGATTTGGAGAGTGCCACAGAAGAATTCTACCGCAGATTCTTCATTTACAAACTGGTGGCTGTAATCCGCTGAGGGTTTTTAACGCACTAGGAAAAACACAGAAACACTGACCCCTACACACTATTCATTATCGTCTCAAGTTGATGTTACCACAACTCTGTTATCCTTATGCACGCTCTTAGCCCACAGCCGGGTAATCCCATGTAGCTCAAACCTCTTACACTGAGATCTGAGGTAGATTACATTGCTGAGCTTTCACTGTTGTGCCGCAGATGATGCATGGCAATTTATTAAGCTGTAATAAACTGATTACAAGTCTGAGCTCTAAGTTTCTCCTGAAGATATGGGCACTTCACTCAGAGTCATAGAGTTGCAATCACTTGAGAAGTTACCACTTACCAACCGTACTGTGTGGGTACTTACATTAAGCATCACTACAGGTGGTTTAAATCAATTTGCTTTACCTTCCAATTAGAGTCATTCCATACTCAGTTGTGTCCATACCATAAACAATGTAGTTTCAAACTGCATTATTGAACCCCATGCGGTTGCCCTTAAAAATAAATCTGACTCAGGTAGGTTTAATTTCCATAAGTAAACGTTCAAATGCAAATTAAATTGATGTAACTGATTTTAAAACAATATACAGTTGTGCATGGAAGAATATGCATCCATTTAAATACATCCATTTCTTTTTACCCATTCTTAACTAAAAGTAAATTTCAAACTAAACTTAGAAGTACTTAAACTGTTAGATAAACATAGCAGAGCTCTAAAATACCCAATTAGTTTCACATAGCTTCTTGGATCTTTAAGGATTAACAATCATAATAATTATCAAAGAGTCAAACAGCAACTATCCACGTTATTCTTTAAATCATATTATTTTACATACAACTTTATAGGGGAACCTTCATTAGACTAACATAGGAGATGAAAGCTAATCCAGCCAGGAAATGTTGAATTAAATTTAAAAAACCTTCAGGAACTGCCTGTTAGTGGTTTGCTCTAAGGTTTGTATGTAACACGCCATTCCACGATTTCAATAGTACAAGCGGCAAATCTACAATTTTAAATTGGTACACCTGCAAATAAACTAGGAAAGCTACATATTTTTACGAGAATCTGTGGATTTCTGCTCCACAAGTACTGACAATACAGTAAAAAGTGATTGGGGCCAGAGCTACTTGTCCGTAAATTTACATTTGTTATCGTTCTAGAAGGAAAAGACTAAACCTAGAGAAAGTGTATGCAAATCCATGACTTCCACAAGAAACATGAACATCTGCACTTTTCTAGAACAGCTTTTATCAGCTGCAGAACTGGAAACACGAAGAGAATTTGGAACAAAGAACTCTCTAACGTTTCTATGTAAACTATCAAAATACCGTGCCAGTAGTACCCGCCAGCACTTCTCAACTGGATGCTGCAGTCAGCACTGGTAAGAAAAGGTCCATAAGGGAGAAGTTGGAAAATGAATGTTTGTTATTTATTTAGCACCTGTGTAAACAGCAATTGATACTTTATCAACACAAATGTCCAGAGTCAAAGCTGAATTTATCTAGTAGCATCCAAATGCTGCAAAAGGGTATATCTCAGATTGTCTTAGGTATATTACAAACGATTATGAAACAAAAATCATTGTTATTTAAAAACCTTCCTCGGGTGGAAAGGAAAAATGACAGAAGTCTGCACACAATATAACTAATATATGCCTAATTCTTTTCAGAATCAAGGCATAAAGTTACAGATTTAGAAAGTATTCAGATTTTATAATATTTAAACAAGGTTTTGAGCTGTTAATCTGTTGTACCTAATCTTGTCTCTCTGTAAGACAAGGACCATAATGATGAACTGCAACTGAGCAGCACATATTTCATTATGCTAGTCTAGATCCTGGTTGACAGGATACCAAGCAAAGACTGCCTGCTTTATCAGAAAAAGCAGGAGAATATCTCCTGGATTTTGGCAGAAGATCAGTCCAGAGTTCTTGGAGTATAAAACTATTTGCAAAGCATCTGCAAGAATCCTACAGACTGCAAATTTAAAAGCCTGACTTTCTCAACTCTCCAGAATCCAATAAAAAATTGCACGCTAGTAAAAGAGGAACCAAAATGTGTATATTATCTGCATCATTTCTCTCTTTCCTCAAGCTGTGTGGACATTTAAGTCCATAGTTTGGGTCAATACTTCATTATTCTATGAAATTAGAACCCAAAAGGTTAACCCAAAATCAGAGGAATTCTAGAATCCGGGCGGAATCATGCCTGAATCCAGAAGATATAATAACAGCAAGGATGACACAGAGCATGTAGAAAAGGAACAGTGTTCTTTGTACCTGCACAGTCTGTACCTGTCACTCCAGTGTACAAAGACCTATGAAAAATGTTATTTTTAAGAATTATTCAAGAGCCTTGTTTCAGCACTGTCAGAGTTTGCAAAGTAGACGTCCCAAATTACTGAACTCCTAAATGCAGTTATATGGCACTAAAAAACAGAATCTGTGTGTGAGAAGAGTGTAGAGACTGCAGTGGCATCATCAGCAGGGAGCTGTCATTTCCCCCATCTGCTGCAGAACACGTCAGGTAGTCAAGGCACAAGAAAATGGGTATTGATGAATCTATGTAACACTTCCTTGAAGTGATGGCAAGTTAACACACAGGTCCAATCAAGGCTTTCAGCATGCAAAACCAAAATCAAAGCAGGGCCCTTGAGGTACTAAATATAGCTCCAACTCAAAACTTTCTGAGAAATGCTACTGTGTAAGAGAATTGATTTATCCTAATACAGAGTCTGGAGCTACATCTGATCTTTGGACACCTGCCTATCAAGCCACATTTTAACCAATTGCCTCCAATGTTTTAGTTCGTCTTTCATTTCTCCTGAAAATGGCTATTACAACAACTACTATCAATTTGAATCTGGCAGTACAACCCACAGTCTGGTGCTATTAAAAAAATACATTAAACAGGATTAGGTACTAGATCATGCCTCACACCCTGAAAGCATTTGTTGAGAAACTATGGCGTTACAGCTTTGAAAACACTGTAGGACGTGCATTCTCACAGATATATACATTCATGAGCTCATACGCATGCACACACTTTGCAATGGCTCATCTATATAAAAATATACTAATATTCACACTGTAAGAGAAAAGGAAAGCATGAAAAAGTGTTTGATCCGTGAGCAAAGTAGCTTGACTGGTGATTTTTTTAGCAACAGATCAAGTCAAGGAGAAGTGAATGAAGAAAAGAACAACTACATCAAATCTGCAGTGCAGGCACAGCAATTTACGCTTGAAAAGCACTACATTAGGCTGCAACTTCATTTCTAAAAAAAATTAGGCAGGTAGAACAGCTCGGCAGGCTTGTGGGAGAACCCCCCCTGTTGTCCCAGCTCCGGCTGCAGCACAGTGCAGTTGGTTGTTACTCCCAGCTGAGTGCCTTCCCTCGCCTCGTTTCACAACCCGCACCTCCTGGACCATGCGCCTGCTGGCTTGGTGATGGATTTGGTTTGGCATTTCATCTGCCAGGCTTGCTCTATTCTGACAGGCACTGAACTTTTGCTACAGCTGTAGTTAAAGTCTCAGGGCGTTACGCACATATGATCAGATTGATGATTACAACTGTAAGAGGAAGGAGGAAAAGGAAGAGAACAGAAATCAATGACTTACTGTACCAAGAAAGAACAATTATTCAGCAAATCTGCTTTTGCTAATTCTGTCACACAACCTTATCTATTATAGTTCCATCATCATTTGAATTAACTGTTGCTGTCACAGCAATAATATTCACAATCAGCCACTCACATTCTGCAACTACCTAGCTTATATTAGAACCAATCTAGTGATACTGCCTGCTTCTAATGAACTGGTTTGTAGTTTAATTATAGTGCTTACCAGATAATTTATTAGACAGCAATAAAGTTTAGATTTACTTCTCACGCAATATTGCTGCATTATTAGAAGATGTACACATGAAGCTACATTTTGCTCTCAATTACACAAGTATAAATCTTGAGCAACTCTATTGAAGTCAATAGTTATTTTAAATTGACGTGCAGCTACTTTGCATTCAGAAATCTGTAATAAAGAGTTCCATGTATGTGCATTACTTATAGCACTCCAGGTGGTTACTTTGATAATGATACAGAACATTTTTGTACTGTTGAAATAAATGGCAATCCTGTTACAGAAAGTGGTTTTATAATAAGGAAGGAAATGAACTAAATGTTTAGCGCAAAAAGCAGGATTCAGACAATTCCTAGTATACAGTCAAAGATGATTAACTAAAAAGGAAAACTGCTCTCAGAAAGGTAGATTTCATTTGCCTTAAAACCAACTCAGTGAAATATTAGCAAGCAGAAGCTGTTGTACAAAAACCTGACTTTGAGATCAACTGAAGTATTAACAAAGCTAACAGTAAAAAAGGGATAAGGGATTGAATACAGATAGGAATAATTACAATTAAATAGAAATTATAATTTATAATAAAGGAAATGAACTAAATGTTTAGCGCAAAAAGCAGGATTCAGACAATTCCTAGTATACAGTAGTAGATGATTAACTAAAAAGGAAAACTGCTCTCAGAAAGGTAGATTTCATTTGCCTTAAAACCAACTCAGTGAAATATTAGCAAGCAGAAGCTGTTGTACAAAAACCTGGCTTTGAGATCAACTGAAGTATTAACAAAGCTAACAGTAAAAAAGGGATTGATTTTTGCATACAGATAGGAATAATTACAATTAAATAGAAATTATAATAAAAAATATAGTATTATTTATCAGACTACAATACTATGTGGATTAATTCTAAGGCTATGCAGGACCCAAACTCCAATGTTTTCACAGTCTGAACCTGGACAAACTCAAAACTAACACACACAACTTCATTTTTTTATTTAGAATAGTGGTAGAATTTCATAGCTGCTTTGATCACGTGTAAGCATATAGCAGCTTGCAGTCTTTCACATACCTGCCTTCTAACTAAGCAGTGGCATTTAATACTGAAGACTGTGATTCTGATCGTATCTCAGTGGTGGAGGTTGAGCAGGGAACTACTGTGAAAGCAAGAGAATTCCTACATTAGCCTTCTAATCTCTCTTCGGGATGTCTGGCTTGGGAATGCCACAGAAAGCCCGATTCACTTCTCTATCAGTTCTCCTTTCAGTAAAACGGGGGTTAGAATACCGACGGTTAACTTACATTGCAGGTATTCGGGTAGACTACCTTCTGCATGTTGTTTAAATAATTCCGAACTGTTCAATGGCAGACCCAGTCATATAAAAGAGAGTCATATTTTCAGAGATTTTGCAAAATGTGGGCTCTGTTCCTGGGGATCCAAGCCTTGAGCAGATGCAGAATGTGTAAGTCCAAATCACTGAATTCCCCCCATGCCTATACCCCTATTTGCAAAAGGGAGATACTACTATTTCCTTCGCCTACTGCTAATACTTGTATATTTAGGCTGCAAACCTATTCAATCACAACGGTTTCTCAGTTCGTTTCTGTAACAGACAAGGTACTAATTTATGGTGGAACAGGTAGATGCCACCAGCATAAAAATAACTAATTACAAAAATAGTAAAATCGGTTCTTCTGAATGCTGCATGGCATTTTTTAATGTTGGGAAAACACAATGAAATACACTCATTTTAAAAATTTAGGAAGCATGAAATGCCTAGATTTTTAGAAAACATTACACATTCTTTCCCATGGCTTGCTTTTGACTCTCCGCTTCAATTTTTAATGAACAAGAGTCTTTTGGCTAGAACAACCCACGAGATCTCAAAGCCCTTAGCAGCTTCCATTGTATCAGTAACTTCAGCCCAAGCTGTGAAACTTTTGAGGGCAGAATGACTTTGAAGTAGCTGGAGTTCTGTGAGAAACATGGTTTTGACCTAAAATTTGAAATTTTAGAAAGGATAAGCTGAAGAAAAATCCGAATGGCATCCAACCTCTGCCCCAGTCCTTGAAAACGTGAGTTTTATTTCTCAAACACTGTCATTCCTCTGAAGCTGGCTTTCTCCTCAAACTAGAGCGCCTTCAAATGGTCTGTGCATCTGCCCACACGGCAGGTAAAGAACAGACTGCTGGTTTAACATGCTTATGTCTATGTGGATTCTTATTCCATAGCATCCTGTATGTGCTGGAAATGGCAGAAAGGCCTTGGACGAAATAGGACGAAAGAAAAATTACAGAAAAGAGAATTCTAAAACACTTGGTTGGTGGGGGAAGGAAGTATGTTGGCATGCACACATTCACACACACACACACACACAAAATCAATACTAACTTATTTACATTTCAAAGCTGTAGCTGATAGGAAACCAGAAACATTTCTGTCCTGAGATTTTAAGGCAGCCTACTCCAGAGTTAGGGGCTCTTTGCCAAGTCAGATCTGAGTTTGGATTTCTGACATATACAAAAGTTCAGGAGTGGGGCTCGCCAGCAGAAGAAGAAACGTCTGCCACACGCACACCTTGTCTGCATATTCACCATGTCAGACTCCCTGCCTCTTTAGCCAAATTCCCAAAAGCCTTCAATGTAAATGCCATTCCCTGGTGTCATATAGCAATGAAAGGAGAATTAATAAAAGGAAAATAGATGAATTAATAGAAGTAAAATAGATGAGAAAGAAAAGAGAGAGAGAAGAAAGTGTGTAGAGGGGAGGATGGAACAGTTCATTTTCACCTCTCGGCATCACTTGCCCACATATGCACACTGAAAAAATAGCAAGGATTGCACTCACAGACCACTAAACACAAAAGAAATCTAATGGAGGGGGTCAAAAAGAACTGAAAACAGTGAATTCAGTCTATCCTCCTATCTCCCACCACTAATGAGCTAGAAGTACACCAGCGCTGGTGAGACCGCAGTTGGTACTTGCTAGTACAGCTAACCTTGCTGGACCTTCACTAGAAAAAAATTATTAAATTGGATTTTATCATTGTAGCTTAAGCTCCCACACATGAGACCACAAAAATTATGTTCATCCATCAATCCCTAAAAGCCACCTATATTGCACTTCACAAGAAGCACCCAAGTATTCAAGAAAAAGTTATTCCTGCTGGTCTTGTCTGCCTTGCATTTATATATTGATCGTCTGTGTGAAGTGACCACATGGCTTTAGCATGCTCCAGTCACCAATGATCTGTGTCAAATAATTTACAAAAACGCAATGATCAAAGGTATTATTGATCTTTCTCTCCACACTGAAGGCAAATTCTTGTCTTTTCTTTACCAAACTCCTCCACCTCCTGCTAACTCTCCCCCTTTAGACTGCCAACTCCCAGTGTTTGTCACGAACAGAAAGCATACATTTAGAAATAAGATGCCTAGAGAAAGCTGAACAATGTTTTATTTAAAATGCTGAAAAGTGTTCATCATACCAAATGCAAAATACATGTAACCTCATACTGATACTAATAAATGAGGTAGGACAAATGAGAAGTGCAAAGAAAGCTTCCCCATATTGCCCCACTGGTAAGTCCTTTCTGAGTTCACCTCTGTGTTGGTCTCCGAGCTCTTTCAAACCTCTCCTGAGTCCTGTGTGTGTAACAAAGATTTTGACTATTATGTCTGCTACCCCCGATGCTGCACTGAACCCAGTTCCACTTCCCTGTGGCAATCCAGCAGACCTCAGAAGTATTACTCCCTTCTGACCTAGGCTAAACCAAACTAGAAAATCTCTTGGTTTGAGTTTCCTATTCCACCACAAGCCCCAGGAGCCACAGCTGTCAGTGGACTCCCCTGTAATATCCATATGCAAATTTAATATTAATGGGCAGTTAATACCTTTTCATTGATTTTTGACCTACCTGCAGTTTAGTCTTCACCCAAAGTGGCAAAGCCAAGAAATACATATGGTCAAGTTCCACAAATCAAGTTAGAATCTCTTATCGGAAATATTTTGGTACTACAGAGATTTTAATGACAAAAGTATGCCAGCCTTCAAGATAAAAAAGGAAAACAATTCAAGTAAGAAACTAAGATAAGGCTTGCGCAGCTTTGGGTTTTTTGCACCCATCTGTTCCACATGCATACAAGCTGTATTTGAGTTACTTAAATACAAGATTTTGGTCACACTTAATATGTCATATCCACATTTTGTATTTCTAGAAGCTTTTTTGGTCAGAATTGTTGGATTTGTTGTCATCTAAAACATAAAGCTATTTAGTGGTAAATACTTGTAGCAGCAGCAGATACGTTCTGTGTGACTTGCATAAAATCTCTACCTTGATTTGAGCCATATTCAATTCAACTATTTTAGTGATAACCGCTCTCATCAGGAGGTCATGCAATAACGTTTCTCAGTCAATAGGCAGAGACTGCAGCTGAGCTGAGACAACAGCACCAATGGAGTTTTCTGCATCTCTGCTTCATACTTTAAGGAAGCATCTTCTTTCATGCAGTTTACCTGTTGAATATCATGTGAAGATGCCACTCATTTGACCGAAAAAATACACAGCATAAGGCAGGCCTACACTACAACTTTACTAATTTTAAGTCACTGAAGACCTCTTCAGAGGTTTGGTTGTTTTAATTCAGCCACTAGTTTTTATTCCCTCATAAAACAGAACAAGTCAAGCACAAAGCTACTACATAGCTCCCTGTATTCTGCATGTATAATTATCTGTAAATTCAGCGAGTTCAATAAAAGGACTGTGTCAATCAAAACGACCGATGATACCTCAACAAATCTGGAAGGCCACCACTGAAGTCAGCACCACTTTTTCTGCACAAGTTTTGTACACGAGTGCAATGTCATCAGTCCAATAGATGTGCATGAGCTTAAAAGAGACATGAGGCAATGGCTGGACCACTGTAACCAAGATGAGGATTGGGTTCGTGGTCCCAGCCTATACACGTTTTTAGTTTCTTATTTTGAAAAGTATCCCATCTTACCAGTAATGCAAGAACCTCTCTCCTGAAATTTAAAACAAACAAGTGTACTATTGCAATCATTCTGTGTACCACAATGTAATAGAATTAACATTAAAAAAAAATCCCAGCACATTACTTACTGCCAAACTAATACTGAACAAACACAAAAACAATGACAGTAGATATGCAATAATTGTTATTTTCTACTCAGATGCTTCATACTAGGCTTCTGCCAAAAGTTAAGTTAATTTTCAAAGCTTAAAATTCTTGAAAAGCCAGAAGCGCTTAGGAGAGTTTTCCTACTCCTCTGAATATTGGATTACTCTATGTGCATGCAACTGACCCTGACGACTTGAAAAAAAGTATTATTTATGCTTGAGTAAGACCAAAAGTGTATACAGCAAACATTTTTGACATGATCAGGACTATTCCTGAATAAGCACACCATGGAATCGGAGCGGAAAGGGAGAGCTCATCTTCAGCTCTTGTACAGAGGCTAGTAACTAACCCTAATCCTTCCCAGGGCAGAGGAAAGCATGAGGACTGGAAAGATCTGGAGTCAAATGCTGGCCCTAATGATTTCAGATGAGTCAACATTTCATCCAACACTGAATATGGGAGATGTATTTTATAAGCAAACATAAGGAAGGGGCAGCACAAAGCAAGTCAAGAAATGCCGTTTCAGAATGTGATTGCTGACACTCAACCTCGTGAGTCTGCAGTACTCTCCAGAGTCCAAAGGTGTTTTATGAGCCGTGATCATCCAGCACCTAATACCTAGAGGAGGGCTAGACTGTCCTACATACAGCACTGGTGTAACACAGGTCACTTCTCGGTGACAAACAGCCCAGCAAATTGCCAGAAGCACTAACGAAAGTACACATTGCTATAAACTCAACAGTCAAGAGCCAACCAAAAAGGGATTCTAAGCTGGGCATCATCAGTCAGCAGAGCTAAGACTGTTATCAGGGGGTTAAGAAGATTCTGCAACTCTTTCCTTCCAGCAGCTATGCTGGTATAACCTGCTGCATGATGCACAGGCAGCGGTGAAACAGAGACACTGGCTGCAGCAGAATGGCACGCATGTTACAGGATGGCTCCTGCTTCCTATACAGCAAGTGTTTGGGTTTTTAATCCTCATTAATGCTATTCTCATTTAAAATCCCTCTGAGAAAAAGAAGTAGACTTCCCTTTAGGTCTCTACTTTCTGCATTGTGAATGGAAGCATATAAAAAGTTTTACTTATACTTTTAATTTCTAATGGACCTGCATTGCCACTTGTATGTCAGTCTTAGAAAAAGATATCATGCAATCTGCATCAATGTGCCAAGGTTCTGCCCACCTCAGCACACCACAGATCTCTCTGAGACATACTTAGTGCATGCAGCAATATATTTTTAAAACATGTTAAGTGACCACGTTTGCTTATTTGCCTTCAGAACCTTTACCTGTGTCCTACTCATTCCTGGTGAATAAATCTCACACTGAGTAACCACACACCTGGTTCACTGGACACACACGGAACTACATGCACAAGGCAGGGTTGCTAAACTGTGACTTCAACAGCTGATTTAATTTCCTTAACGTCCACACTGTGCATACCTAGATTTGAAGAGAGGAATGAAATGGCACAAATAAAGTTGATCAGACTTCATGCTGCCACAAGCCCTGGGTCAACACTTCGCCTCACTATGCGTCGATGCAGCAAATAGCTTAAATGAATTGCATGTAAGAGGACACACAGCTGTGTAAATCTGCACCCTCTGGGCATACAGTGCTTACAGCAGTAAATACCTAGAATAAAAAATATAGGCGCCCGAAGTACACATGGGGAATGAGCTATATCCTTGTTTGACCTAAGATACTACTCCGCGCAACTGAAGATCGCAGAGTTCAGGTTTTACCAAGCAAGGAACACATTTGACTTAGAGAGCATTATTCAGCATGTCATGGTAGTCATTAAGTGTAAATCTACAGTAATTCTATTAGAAACACTGGAATAACACCAGTTTAAAAAAGGTGAGATTTAGAAGAGAATTAGGCAAACAATCTCCTTGCTTTGTTTTGCATGGACTAATTAAACATAACTGCAAACTGCACTAATGAGGCAGGCTTTATCTAAGTGTAAGCAGCAAAAAACAACCTCCTAAGCAATTCCCTGTCTAAACATTAGGTCTTCCTCAAACTTAAAAATGCATTCCATACCAATTTATTTTAATTACCCATAAGCAACAGGGGGGAAAACCAGTCACATCTTAGTCATTTAAGCCCAAATTTCACTAGTACACAGATGAGTTACAAAGACGTCCATAACACAGCTCAGGATGGAAATGCTGACAAGCTGTTGAATCTAACGATGCAATAAAGAGATTAAGTTTACCTCACAAACCATTCGAATTCGGACAGAGACAGATGGAGACAGTATATCAAATGTTGGTATTTTAGGGGAAAAATTTGAAATAGTGAAAACATAATTACAAAATCAATTTAGGAAACATAAAATCTACTAAGGTCTGAATCCTCTAGTTCACAGAGGTCTCAAATGCAACTGCTGAAGGATCAATGCTACAATTTAATTGTGCAAATATTCTGAGTATGTATATTACAAATAATAGATGTTTCTACCCAGCTGCTCTGTACCCCATGAAAAGAGAGCCTAGCCTCATTGTCCAACCGCAGGACCTGGCTTCAAATCCTGGCTTCAAATCCTGGCTCTGATTCCACTCCTTTCTGAGACTCTGGGAAAATAATTTTACTCCTAATGGCCCAGTATTAATGCTGACTAATCCTGCACAAACCCTCTGATGTATCAAGATTTAACTAATGAATTATTTTGGAGCATGCGATCTAACCTGATGCTACTTTCCTCCTGTCCACTGGGATAGCAAAAATTCAGCCACTAAAAGGTCTCCTGCCTCTTCCCAAGAGGGAGTCTTGGGCAGGCACAAAGTCACCATCTCAGCTCTAGTCCTTGGGAAGACCTGGACCCTGGCAGACCGCACGTTACTCTGGCTGCTCCATCATGCAGGCACAAGTTCAGGCAAACCAGGAGCTGGAGCCACCTGCAGCAGACCCTAGCGTAAGACAGGCTCCTCTCTTGGTCAAACATTGTACTGAGGAAAACTCAAGATAAATTTCAGTTGTCTCAATCTCCCCCCTTTACAATGTGAACCTAAAATTACTTTTCTTTATCCACTGGACAACTATGAAGCCATGTTATTTAATGAATGAGAACTGCATATCCTAGCCCTCAAATCTGTAATACTGTCCTGGTTCTTGTCACTGCATTCAAAGCGATAGAGAAGCAAGAAAAAGTGAGCAAAATTCTTCTCCCATTTGCACTCCTTCAGCTACTATGAATATTAGCCCTGCATATCCTTAAATAACTTTTTCAACTCTTCAGTCATCTTCATATGATTAAAGTAAAACCTTCCTGTTCACATGCAACAGCCTCTTTCACTCAGGGGATGTTCACCCTCTGCTCAATATCTTTATTTTCATGCCACTAACAACTCTGTAACTAACGATGGCAGCTATGTCTGACTCTTCCACCTATTCTTTGCCTGAATTTACAGGATGTGACCTGCACTGTACATTTCTGTATGGACAGAAGAGCTAGCGACACCACATCTAACTCCACGCAACATTAAAACCAGGTGAAAAAAGTACCTTCTCCAGCGCTGACCTCAGCTCTCAGCAGGACACCTTCTACTCATCAGTAAAGAGCTGCCCACCTCACAGAAATGACCCTCCTCTTCCTCTCCCTGGCTTTGCAATTACCATTCCTGGTAAAAGCTACAGAAGAGAGCCGGTACTGTTAGGCTCAAAAATTCCTTTTCCCAAACGAACGTTTCTTCAAGAAGCGGGTTGCAGCAATAGGAGCAATACGTTCTTCAGGTGACAGAGGGGTCATCAAGACACTGCTGCGTGTTTACCAGCTGGTTGGGGATGAGGTGGGAATTAGAATAGAGAGGAGAGAAGCACAGGCAGAGGAGTGATGAGGGTGTCCCAGCTGTATACATGTACAAGCCAACACCCACAGCTGTCAAATAGTTCACAGAAGATGACACGGCAGCCCTGACTGTACCACATGCTGTACTGGATTATCCAGGTCTTCTGAACCATCCCCTTGAAACGGTCAGATAAGCCTTTCTCTGCAACGCTTCTGATTCCTCCAGCTCAGCATGGAGGATGAATCTCACAGCCATAGAGGAGAGACTTACAAAGCTGCCCGAAAATGTTTCATAGATTCTGACTTTAAGACCAGAAGGACTGCTGTGATATCTCATCTGACTTTGCCTCTGACAGAGTGGAGCGTATAAATCCTAGAAATCTTTCAATTCCTTCCAGTACATCTTTTAGAAAGCCGTCCTAACCAATGTGAGACATCAAGTGGTGGAGATAGAGCAGCATTCCCTGATGGTTCCTATGGATAACACCCACACACACCCCCCTGTGCTCATACCTTCTGCTTGAATTTGTCTAGCTTCAGTTTCCAGCCACTGATCTTGCTATGTCTTTGACACCTGGATTGAAGATCCCTCTACTCTCAAAAATTATTCCCTGTGTGGGTAATTATAGTTGTCACACCATTCAGAAACACGCTAGGTGTTCTCACTTCTACCATAATAATTTAACAAATAGAACTAGTCAATTTTTTTCAAAGTAGGTGTTTATAGACAAAAATGGATGTCTCCGTAATTAAAAATAGGAGAAAAAAAACATTTTGAAAGAGAGGTTTGGAGATTTTGTTTAATTACTTTGACAAAACTTATAGGTCTCCTTTTTTTTTCTCCACAGTTGTTTTTTTATCTCCTTTTCCAAATCTCCTCACATCCTCCCATTTCTCAGTAGTGAAATCAAAAAGAGGGAAGCAGCTAGATGGAAATGGCATTTAAAATTCAAACACTTAATTATAAACCCACAAAATTTAAAACTTTGTTGAAATTTTCAAACTTAAAATGGTGTAAAAACTGAAAGC